>NC_064922.1:157731748-157851748 GCF_023897955.1 Schistocerca gregaria | reverse complement strand
TTCCACAAATTGGTGCAGATTTCAATGCTGGGCCATCAGCAAGGATCAGCGTGCGAACCATTCAACGAAACATCGTCGATATGGGGTTTCGGAGTCGAAGGCCCGTTGGTGTACCCTTGATGACTGCACGACACAAAGCTTTAGCCTCGCCTGGGCCCATCAACACAGACATTCGACTGTTGATGACTGGAGCTATGTTGCCTGGTCGGACGAGTCTCGTTTCAAATTGTATCGAACGGATGGTCGTGTATGAGTGTGAAAACAACCTCATGAATTCATGGAAACTGCATGTCAGCAGGGGACTATTCAAGCTGAGGCTCCGTAATGGTGTGGGGCTTATGCAGCTGGATTGATAGGACTCTGACAGGTGACATGTATGTAAGCATCCTTTCTGATCGCCTGCATCCATTCATGTCCATTGCGCATTCCGACGGGCTTGGACAATTCCAGCAGAACAATGCGGCACCCTACACGTCCACAATTGTTACAGAGTGGCTCCATGAACACTCTTCTGGGTTCAAACACTTCCGCTGGCCACCAAATTCTCCTAGCCATGGCAATTATTTCGAATATCTGGGATGCCTTGCAACGTGCTGTTCAGAAGAGATCTCCAAACTCTCGTACTGTTATGGATTTATGGACAGCCCTGCAGGATTCATTATGTCAGTTCCCTCCAGTACTACTTTGGACATTAGTTGAGTCCATGCCACTTCGTGTCGTGTCACTTCTGCGTGCTCTCGAGGAGCCATACACGATATTAGGCAGGTGTACCAGTTTCTTTGTTTAAATTATATAGGTAGTTAGTGAATGAATGAATGAATGAAATATATTTTTTATTGTAATAATAAAAATGTGATGAATCTGGAAATCAATGGAGCCATCATGAGGTTGGATGAAAGAGTGATAGTGGAATACAAATATTCAGGTTTATAAAGCACTGAAGATTGACTGTGGATTAAAATAACGATCTTTGTAAAGTGAATGCAAGCTGGTGTCTTGTTTTGTAAATGGAATACAGCCTTTATACATATACAAGGTGGTCCATTGATAAAGACGGGGCCAAATATCTCACGAAATAAGAGTCAAACGAAAATACTACAAAGAACGAAAGTCGTCTAGCTTGAAGGGGAAAACCAGATGGCGCTGTGGTTGGCCCGCTAGATGGCGCTGCCATATGTCAAACGGATACCAACTGCGTTCTTTAAAATAGGAACTCCCATTTTTTATTATATATTCGTGTATTACGTAAAGATACATGAATGTTTTAGTTGGACCACTTTTTCCGCTTTGTGGTAGATGGCGCTGTAATAGACACAAACGTATAAGTACTTGGTATCACGTAATATTCCGCCAGTATGGACGGTATTTGCTTCGTGATACGTTACCCGTGTTAAAATGGACCGTTTACCAATTGCGGAAAAGGCCGATATGGTGTTGATGTATGGCTATTGTGATCAAAATATCTAACGGGCGTGTGCTATGTATGGTGATGGACGGCATCATACAAGTGTCCGGACCGTTCGCCGGATAGTTACGTTATTTAAGGAAACAGGAAGTGTTCAGCTACATGTGAAACGTCAGCCACGACCTGCAACAAATGATGATGCCCAAGGAGGTGTTTTAACTGCTGTCGCGGCTAATCCGCACATCAGTAGCAGACAAATTGAGCGAGAATCGGGAATCTCAAAAAAGTCGGTGTTGAGAATGCTACATCAACATCTGTTGCACCCATACCATATTTCTATGCACCAGGAATTGCATGGCGACGACTTAGAACGTCGTGTACAGTTCTGCCACTGGGCACAAGAGAGATTACGGGACGATGACAGATATTTTGCTCGCATTCTATTTAGCGACGAAGCATCATTCAGTAACAGCGGTAACATAAACCGGCATAATATGCACTATTGGACAACGGAAAATCCAAGATGGCTGCGACAAGTGGAACATTAGCGACCTTGGTTGGTTAATGTATTGCGCGGCATTATGGGAGGAAGGATAATTGGCCCCCATTTTATCGATGGCAACCTAAATGGTGCAATGTATGCTGATTTCTTACGTAATGTTCTACCGATGTTACTACAAGATGTTTCACTGCATGACAGAATGGCGATGTACTTCCAACATGATGGATGTCCCGCACATAGCTCGCGTGCGGTTGAAGTGGTATTGAGTAGCATATTTCATGACAGGTGGACTGGTCGTCTAAGCACCATACCATGGCCCGCACATTCACTGGATCTGACGTCTCCGGATTTCTTTCTGTGAGGAAAGTTGAACGATATTTGCCACCGACAACGCCTGACAACATGCGTCAGCGCATTGTCAATGCATGTGCGAACATTACGGAAGGCGAACTGCTCGCTGTTATGAGGAATGTCGTTACACGTATTGCTAAATGCATTGAGGTTGACGGACATCATTTTGAGCAATTATGTCATTAATGTGGTATTTACAGGTAATCATGCTGTAACAGCATGCGTTCTCAGAAATGATAAGTTCGCAACGGTACATGTATCACATTGGAACAACCGAAATAAAAAGTTCAAATGTACCTACGTTCCATATTTTAATTTAAAAAAATCTACCTGTTACCAACTGTTCGTCTAAAATTGTGAGCCATATGTTTATGACTATTACAGCGCCATCCATCAAAAAGCGAAAAAAGTGATCCAACTAAAACATTCATATTTCTTTTCGTACTACACGAATTTGTCATAAAAATTGGGGTTCCTATTTAAAAAAAAAAAAAAAAAACGGAGTTGATATCCGTTTGACCCATGGCAGCGCCATCTAGCAGGCCAACCATAGCGCCATCTGATTTCCTCCTTCAAGCTAGAGAAGTTTCGTTCTTTGTAGTTTTTTCGTTTGACGCTTATTTCGTGAGATATTTGGCCCGGTCGCGATCAATGGACCACCCTCTTTACACTAGCATTAAGTATGAATGAGTGTTGATGGCTAAACGACTGAGCGACTTAGATTTTGTTAAGCAAATGATGCGTTCCCCGTTTCCCTCCTATCCTATTCCCCTGTAGAAGTGAGGTCCTACAAGAAAAAAATTGCTCGGTGACGTCACACCATGGCCTAGTTAAGTGCAATACTATCTGCACAGTTTTTTTATCCAACTTATGGAAGTGATGAAAGGCGTGGCCTCAAGATTACGCTGATATATTTCATGTTTCATTTTTTGTTGTACCGATTTCCAGAAATCTCTTGTTATGACTGAGCTGACCTATAGAAATCCGTTTGTTAGGATCGAGCTGCTGACACCCATTTCATTTCGCCTTCTTATCTATCGATTTAGTCGCATGTTTATTTTTGTTTCATGAAATGCACTTCTTCACAGAAGAAAATAATGAGCCACGGAACAGGTGGTCTGGAAACCCACCACGGGATGGCAGGCTTGTCCCTAGGGATGAGGCGAAATCTAAATTGAGGTCCACCTGAAGAGAGGATGGTGCCCCTCCCGTTCCTCGGTAGGCAGTTTGTCAGACATTCTGCTTAGTCACTGTGGGAGCCAGGTAGTCTCATATGGCTGCAGGCCCTTAGAGTTGCAAACGTCATCCGACATGGCAGGGGGACTTCCTAAAACCCTTTATTTAGTAACAATATTGTGTGTCTGGCCACTGAAAAATAAATTAATTTGTGAGCCACTATCCCTGTTAATAAGAAGTTCTTGGGGTATGTTTCCATTGACAGCCCTTCCGAGAAATCTGGAGGAAGCCATCCTGGGTAAAAGATAGTGAACTCGCTGTTTACACGTGGGAAATGGTACGGTGTACGACAGTTATTTTTCAAGTATTTCTCTTTTTTGTAGAGAAGGAATGGTGCCATCTGGACACAAAAGTATTTGAACAACAAATTTCTCTCTCCAATGTGGGAAAGCACCTCATTGGGTGGCTACGTTGGATATTCGAACATAGTTTCTAAAATTTCATTGGACAGTCTTTGGCTGAGCATTCCCACTGGTGGACTACAGTTTGTACAGACTACTGTGAGAGATTCTGTAGCAGGCAATAATAAAATTTTTAACACATGTTTGTTTAGGGGACACGGAGGTCTTGTAGTAGAGGGCTGATCCATGTTTGAGTGTGTTTAGAAATTTGCATAACTTAACAGCGTAGGTTATCAGTCCCCTAGAACTTAGAACTACTTAAACCTAACTAACCTAAGGACACCACACACTGTCCCACTATTTGTACTTACTTTTGTTTTTATATCTCATTAACCCCATCCATGTTTGCCTCTTTCATGTACGTGTGCTCGCAAAGAGTAAATAAAATTGGGGTTCAAGATGAACCAAGATTATCAACTCATTAGATAGATAACATCTATTGCTACATTTTGTAACTATTTTTCTTCTGCGATACGTTTTACCCCTTGATGATGATGAAGTCCCATACTCCGTTACAGAGCATAGGGGACGATGCAGGAGACCCGCACCCCCGTACTAGGCAAGGTTCTAGCGGAGGTGGCTTGCCATTGCCTTCCTCCGACCATAATGGGAATGAATGATGATGATCAAGACGACGCAACAACACCCAGTCAACTCGAGGCAGGTGAAATTCTCTGACCCCACCGGGAATCGAACCCGGGATCCCCTTATCCGATAATATTCCGTTGCAAATGGTTCAGATGGCCCTGAGCACTATGGGACTTAACATCTGAGGTCATCAGTCCCCTAGAACGTAGAACTACGTAAACCTATCTAACCTAAGGACATCACACACATCCATGCCCGAGGCAGGATTCGAACCTGAGACCTTAGCAGTCGCGCGGTTCCGGATTGAAGAACCTCTCGGCCACCGCCGGTGGCTATTCCGATGCAATCTGACGTCATTCTGACCAGTGGTGTTATTTCTACGGCGGCATGAAAGTTTAATTATAATCACCCTGCAGATCACATTTAACTGGGCATTGATTGATATGTTCTTAAAAGGCTTAATGGTATATTTTATGATGAACTAAGCATTCCACGCTATCTGGTAGAATCAATATTCAGAAAAACTTTCAATTATTAATCTCTCTTATGACACTGAAAAAACACTTTGGAGATGAAATCTAATTTTCAAAGATCAAATGTCTTAACAATATCTGTATTAAGCAACATCTATTCAAGATATTACCACCAGATAGTTCAAGTAGCGATAATAATAATACTGGGTACCCTACTTCATAAATGCGTCTCTACTGCTGTCTGTTCTCATTGTCCCTATCTCTCGCATACCCATTGTCATAGATTCTGTCTGTCATTATCACCCACTTTCACCTTCTCGTCGTTCTTGTCCCACTGGCCCTGCATCCTTCAACCTTTTCCTAGCACTGTTGTGTTGTGTCCTTGTCAACGATGTTACACTACCACTGTGTCCCTCTCTTTGCCTCACACTACCATTTTCTCTTTCTCTCTTTCTATAACACAATCGGTGTCTACTATGTTTCAGGATTTATTACGTTTCCGTCACTTCCCCACTGACACTCTCTCTTCTCTCAGCATAAAACAGCGTGAACGTTCACATTCCAACATTTTTGGGAAAATTTTTGAAGGTGCTGAGGGAGAGGCTGGTACGCCATTTTTCAGTCAGGATCTTTGAAATGGGGCATATTCGCCTTTTTTGTTCCGCCGGTTCCCTTGTTTCCCCTGCTTCAGCAGGACATGTCGCTCATATGAAAAGAACTTTAGGAGTCAGTAAAATTTTGATTTAACTCTTCAGGCTTTCTTAGTGAGATCTTGACATGTGGAATAATCGGGTCTACTGTTGGATGTTTGTGTCGGTCTGGCACAATATTTCGGCCACGTAACTCGTTGCCTTCTTCAGGTGCTACCTGAGACTGCCGTATTGGAGGATCTTGTCCAGTATTTATGCCCAGAGGGCGCTGGGTGCTCTCTCTGCCGTCCGCGCCCGCCGGCGCTGCTTGTAATACGGCAGTCTCAGGTAGCACCTGAAGAAGGCAACGAGTTACGTGGGCGAAATATTGTGCCAGAGCGACACAAACATCCGGCAGTAGACCCGATTATTCCACATGTCAAAATTTTGATTACTTACTCATGTGAAACTGAGATAACGTACAACCTCAGACACGCTTTCCCGGTGCACATAATTTTGCATGTGCCTCGGTAATAAAATTGGGGGTTCTAAGAACCATTCTGACGATAACGGAGACACGTCACGGCTTATCACCATATATCTTCGTACTGTGTGTACTTATATACGACATTTTCGGCTCACTCCGGATTTTACCTGCGCTTTATCTGTACAAGTATGGAAACAGATGCAGATATCAAGACCACTTGTAAGGTTGTTTGAAATCGGGATCTTGGGAACACATCGAAAATATTCCAACCATTTGCCGTGCATAGCCGTCTTGGAATCCGCGGCTTGATTTTGGTACCCAAAAACCACGTTCTTAGGGTGGTTCTTAATATTGGATGAAGATTTTTGTATATGGGAAGATAGCACTTCTAGATAAATCCCTAGAGAATGTACTGTTATCATTTGAGAAATTTGCTGTACTCATTTAGATACCCGCTGCTGATGGCGAAAAAATGTTAAATGATTTACAGAGGGACCGACAAGCGACACCTCTGCATGAAGTCAGGTTAGCTGTTAAGAAGCTGTGAAGCCTTTTCGACACTAATAAAACATTACGGCGCAGAAGCTCTCCAACAATTCATGGAACACATGAACAGCATACATTCGAACATCAAGTTCACTGTCGAGACGGAGAAGGAAGGGAGACTGCCTTTCTTAGACGTTTTAGTACAACGACAGGCGGGCGGGCGTCTTAGCCACTCTATACCGTAAGCCGACGCATACTGATTTATACCTGAATGCACAGAGGTTCCATCATCCTGCTCAGAAGAGAGCCGTTTTGAACACGTTGGTATATAGAGCAAAAACTGTTCCAGACGAGGACCACTTAAGGTCCGAGATTAACCGTTTGAAGTACGTGTTCCGAAAGAATGGCTATGGTGCACGCGATATAAAGGCAGCGTTCTCCAAAAAAAAAAGGAAACGTGAAAATGTTGCACATTCACAGGATGAAACAAGAATTGCGGTTCTTCCTTTTTTGTGGTGCTATTTCCAGCAAAACAGGAAGAGTCCTGCGTAGACGAGGTATAAGACCGATTTTTCGTCCTCCTAAGAACATTAAGAAGATGATGCGCCCTGTTAAGGACAATCTCGGCCTCAGGGTCCCTTGAGTGTGGAAGCAATTATATAGGTCAGACCATTCGTACCGTTTCTGACCGCTGCACAGAACACCAACGCCATATTAAAAATACATAACTGGAGAAATCGGCAATTGCGGAGCACAGCCTCACGAACTAATATAAAATATTGTTCGATGAAACAAAAATTCTGTCCAATGCCTCCATGTATCAGGGTTCTGTTATTAAGGAGGCTGTTGAAATAAGAATGAGCCAAAAAACAGCGGATACCATCTGAGCTGTGCATGGAAACGAGCGCTGGATGCAGAGAAGCAGCAGAGACGTTCCTTTCCAACGTTTACGTTCCAACGGAAGCGGTGGCGCCACCGGCGCACACACTGACACCGTCTGCGACAGCAGTACGTAATCGCCGACCAATCACAAGCCGACCAATCACAAGCCGACCAATCACAAGCCGACCAATCACAAGCCGTCCACGGGCTCTAAAAAAGACAACCACAGCAGCAGTGAAGACAGCCAGTTGCTCCTGACAATGACGATGGATGTGATCGTCGAAAGCTTGAGATTTTATTCCGAATTGACGTGGCAAGAAAACCGAGAATGTTTTACATGTAAGAGCCGTCGCAAAAGACTTCATTCCCACATTAGCGGAGTTCAGTTATTTAGAGACGATGTTTACAAGTCGTTGTCACTTTGCACCATCATCCGCTGAACCTTCATACAGTTGTGTTTTGGATTCTAGATTATGTCTGCTGAGTTATCTCAGCATATACATGGCCAGGCGAGGTGTTAGCGATCCCAACTCCGCTGCAGATTACCGGGGAGTAGTCGCGGTCGTTGCCCAGCATCAAGTGGTCTCGTGCTGGCTGCCAGAGTGTCACACGTCTTTGTCTCACTCCAAATGTATGATGACCCCTGACGACCCATCCGCGTTATACCTGGCGTCTGTGGTCATGCGGTCGGTTGATCTCTTTCCTATAGGCCTGACGGGTTTCAGCTCTTGGAGACATCTTGATGTTGAACAGGAATGTGGACCTATCACTGCATCCAACACTGCAATCCAAGGTTAGTCCGACACGATCGACGCGAAACTAAAATATCGGCACTAGTAACGTCACTGATAACTTTTATAAAGATACTTCATCACTTTCCCGGTATTTATTTATTATTTAGGGGTGTAACCACGGCGATGGTGATACCCTTCTCGGTTAAAAACCCTATATTCCAATAATGGCCTCCACACACACACACACACACACACACACACACACATACACACACACACACACCATTCCCGCCAACCACTCTGGCGCATCTCGACTCGCTCTTGCAACACGTCACAATCGATGGTTCGCCCTATCGACCTGTGCCGAGTGCAAAGTTATAGTAAGGGCCTACGGACCCCTTACAAGCTCGCATTGAAGTTCAGGGATGGCAGCACACATGTTCATCAGATGAAGACCACCATCCTTAGTACATCTTCAACTTGCTCATAGATTGTGCTCGTGCATCTAGGGCATAGATTCATTACAGTATCACAATAATGGATTTGAGTGCTATTACTGTGACTTTCATCGATACCAATGATCAGCTCCTGACGAGAAGTGGAACGCTGGAGCACATAAAGGGAGCCAGCACGAGGCTTTGATGCAAATCTCCGTTTGTAATGACTGCATGTGTCCTTCTGCTATGTTTACTTAACAGGCTGTTAAATTGCTGTGTTAGTTCCTCGCTATGTGCTTTTGTGTAAGAGATAGAGTTTTTTGGACCGTGTCTTACAAGCTAATGAATATGCTTGTCTCCCTTCGTTTGGTTTTCTGTCAAAGCAGTATTTCTGATGAATGCGTATTCTCGCTCGGCAGATGGTTTCGTAAGTTGTCGAGAGCCTGACCCACATGTGGCATGCCAACTCGCTTCCTGGTTGTGCCTTTTGGAATGACTTAATTTGTGTAACTTTTTTTGTTACCATTGTAACTGAGTTTTGAGTGGAGAGCAAGACCCAAACGAGAGAGACTTCAGGTTTAGTGCACTGAACAAATGAGACCATTGGTGGAGCAGTTACTCCTGCAAGGTAACGGTTATACTTTTCTTATACTAAATTTCACTTATCAATACTAGATTTCACTTATCAACTATAACAAAATAATTTTCAATTATTTAGTAAGCAATTTTTGGCTATAGTGCACACTATAGTCAAAAACTGATTACTAAATAATTGAAAATTATTTTGTAATATCTTAAGCTTTTGTAACTACTTGGTTGATACGGGAACATTGGAATTATTGACTTGAATTTAGATGATTTGCGATTCCAACAATCAAGATAGACGCCACCGTATTGTTTCTTGTTAAACATTGATTTCTAACATAATTCTTATTATTGGACACTAGTCTTTAAATTGATGGGACGTTCAATTGAGTTTTTGAAGAGTAAAGCGATGAATTAGATTCTGGAAAGTTTTAAATTGTCTGTGCTCAGATGATCAGTATTTAGTCATGCACGGATAATATGGATGAGTCAAATACTGTAGAAACAGGGAATGTACAGCAAATGGCGTAACGCACTGTTGTTGTTGTTGTTGTTGTTGTCTTCAGTCCTGAGACTGGTTTGATGCAGCTCTCCATGCTACTCTATCCTGTGCAAGATCCTTCATCTCCCAGTACCTACTGCAACCTACATCCTTCTGAATCTGCTTAGTGTACTGATCTCTCGGTCTCCCTCTACGATTTTTACCCTCCACGCTGCCCTCCAATGCTAAATTTGTGATCCCTTGATGCCTCAAAACATGTCCTACCAACCGATCCCTTCTTCTAGTCAAGTTGTGCCATAAACTTCTCTTCTCCCCAATCCTATTCAATACCTCCTCATTAGTTACGTGATCTATCCACCTTATCTTCAGTATTCTTCTGTAGCACCACATTTCGAAAGCTTCTATTCTCTTCTTGTCCAAACTAGTTATCGTCCATGTTTCACTTCCATACATGGCTACACTCCAAACAAATACTTTCAGAAACGACTTCCTGATACATAAATCTATATTCGATGTTAACAAATTTCTCTTCTTCAGAAACGCTTTCCTTGCCATTGCCAGTCTACATTTTATATCCTCTCTACTTCGACCATCATCAGTTATTTTACTTCCTAAATAGCAAAACTCCTTTACTACTTTAAGTGTCTCATTTCCTAATCTAATTCCCTCAGCATCACCCGATTTAATTTGACTACATTCCATTATCCTCGTTTTGCTTTTGTTAATGTTCATCTTATATCCTCCTTTCAAGACACTGTCCATTCCGTTCAACTGCTCTTCCAAGTCCTTTGCCGTCTCTGACAGAATTACAATGTCATCGGCGAACCTCAAAGTTTTTACTTCGTCTCCATGAATTTTAATACCTACTCCAAATTTTTCTTTTGTTTCCTTTACTGCTTGCTCAATATACAGATTGAATAACATCGGGGAGAGGCTACAACCCTGTCTCACTCCTTTCCCAACCACTGCTTCCCTTTCATGCCCCTCGACTCTTATTACTGCCATCTGGTTTCTGTACAAATTATAAATAGCCTTTCGCTTCCTGTATTTTACCCCTGCCACCTTTAGAATTTGAAAAAGAGTATTCCAGTCAACATTGTCAAAAGCTTTCTCTAAGTCTACAAATGCTAGAAACGTAGGTTTGCCTTTTCTTAATCTTTCTTCTAAGATAAGTCGTAAGGTCAGTATTGCCTCACGTGTTCCAACATTTCGACGGAATCCAAACTGATCCTCCCCGAGGTCTGCATCTACCAGTTTTTCCATTCGTCTGTAAAGAATTCGCGTTAGTATTTTGCAGCCGTGGCTTATTAAACTGATAGTTCGGTAATTTTCACATCTGTCAGCACCTGCTTTCTTTGGGATTGGAATTAGTAACGCACTGAAACTTAGAAATATTATTTAAGAACGAGGAAATGGCGTCAAGTATCCTGTTCATAATGTTAGAACGTGTAGATGATTTTACACTTAAGTTGACATGGTCACTACCCAGGGGGCAATGGCATCCGAACTATCGAAAAACCATGATGCAGTTCAGGCTGAGCTTCCAGAATTGCCAGCAAAACATGATCCATTGGCTGAAGAAGTAGCTGCATTAAAGTTAGTGCGAGCACGTATACCTAAAAGCGTACAGAAATCATCAGAGGAAGTGGGCAAAGTCATACAGAATCAATGTGACCTATCGGGAACAGTTCACCATTTGTCGAACAGGGTAGACAATTTAGCTGCTGAACAAGATAGGCTACGGAATGAGCGTATAGAATCCAGTAGGAAATCATCAGATGAGTAATTTACTTCTTAGGCTATAGCCAAAGAACAGCACTCTCAGTTGGCAGACGTAAAAGTTCAAGAAGCGGGGTATCAAATTTATACAGATGTAGCAGAAGGACGCAGTGTCCCGACGTAGCGGCAGTCACCGTTGAGAGACGATAGAAAAAAAAAAGTGATTTGTTGCTGTGGCGTACTGCTGCAGACGAAGGATGAAATGAAATAAAGTACGGGGTACCCAAAAAGTCTCTCCGCAGTGCCGTAGGATTGTTAGCTGCGCGTGCCGTATGCCGCAGTGAATATACCGAAATGAAACTCAGTGAAATACAAGTTATTAATTTATGGAATATTCATTTTTACTTACAAATTTTCACATTAAATGTTGAAAATCTTCCCCCTGTTGTTCAATTAGTCTAATCATGTTTCCAAACACAAGCCGTAACATTTCTTCCGTAACAGAAGCATTGAAAGTGGATACTGCAGTTTTCAATTCCTCGATGGATTTCGGACGGGTTTCATAGACAATTGCTTTCTCTGCATCCCAGAAGAAAAAGTCAGGTCAGGTGACCGTGGAGGCCAAAGTCCCTGTGAAATCATGCGATCACCAAAAACATCAGAAAGCAGTGACATTGAAACGCGAGCTGTATGCGCGGTTGCACCACCTTGTTGAAAATAACCGTTCAGTATTACACTTAACACAAGTTCTGCTATGAATGGGTACAGAATATCACTGCAGTATCGTTGTGCGTTTATTGTTTCGTTGAAAAATATGGAACCCACAATACGATGTCTAGAAATTGCAATCCAAACCCCTATTTTCACACAACGAAGTGGTTCCTCATGAATACACAATGGATTTGCAGTACTCCGCATATGAGAATTTTGCGAGTTCATGTAGCTGGATAAATGAAACCACGGCTCATCAGTGAAAAACGTTTCATGAAGAATATCCCTTCCATTTCGTTGAGCGAATTTTTTGAACCATTGACAATAATGCAGTCTCTTGCCATGATCAGTATTTTTCATTTCGTGCACGACTGTCACTCTGTATGGGAAAAGTTCCATTTTTTTCCTTACAGCTGTGTGGGCCGTTCTGACACTAACATCGATTTCCTGGGCGAGTTTCCTTACTCACTTGTTCGGACTCGTGGACATTTTATCGGAAATATCGAGTAGTTTATCTTCAGACAAAACACTAGGACCACTTCTCGGTACATCTATCACTGAACCCGTACTTCGAAATTTGTTAATCAAATCCCGCACAGTACCGCGATGTGGGAGTGTTGTATGCGGCAAAACTGAATTAAATGTTTCACGAACTGAAACTGTGTATTTACCGCCAGCTTTGAACACTTGTTCGAATAAAAAAAACACGTTCTTCAATTGTTAGAATTTTAACAGTGACAAAAACGAAACAAACGAACAAAGGGACTAAACGTTCACGTCAAGACGTAACGACACTCACCAACGATGCTACTGTCTCTGGCTGAGATAAACGAAACAGTGGAATGTTGGGAGAGTCCACTTGAAGGGAAGTAACCCAGGCAGGCGAACAATCAAACGGCACTGCGGAGAGACTTTTTGAAAACCCCGTATTAAACGACATCTGTCTGTAGAAGCGATGTAAAGGGCTCCACAGGAGCGCTCGCATCGGTTGCTCGCTTTGGCACTGCCACACACACACTAGTGATTTCCGATACAATGTCAGTAAGTATTTCGGAAGCCATTGTGTCGTGAAGTTCTGCTCAATGGCAACTGAACTCCATACGTTCACTACTCCACCTGAACAAGCCATCAAGGCCCAACGGTACCGACCAGCCGTCGTCTCATCCTCAACCCACAGGATGCACCGGATGCGGATATGGAGGGGCATGTGGCTAGCACACCGCTCTCCCGTCCGTATGTCAGTTTACGAGACCAGAGCCGCTGCTTCTCAATCAAGTAGCTCCTCAGTTTGTCTCACATGGTGTGAGTGCATCCCGCTTGCGAATCGCTCTCGGCAGACTCGATGCTCATCCACCCAAGTGCTAGCCCAGCCCGACAGACGTTCACTATTACTTTCAAAAAATAAATTAAAAACAAACGATATTAAATGTATTAAACTTTTTTCGAAATCTGCTTGTCGTGAACTGATGGTTGATTTAGATAATATTTTACAGTTTTTAATGACGCCAAGTGCGTTGTGTATATGGTTCCAATCTGTGTTTCACAAATGTATCACAAAAATCCTCAATTCTTTTTTCATCTACTAGTCTGGTAGTTCCACTGCAAGTATTTACAAAATGATTCTGCAATTTCTACGTATACATAGAAATATTAACAACATCATCGCTGCTGGTTTCTGTAACTTCTACACCTACATATGTACTCCGCAGGCCACCGTGCGGTGCCTGGCGGAGGGTACCCTGTAACACTACTAGTCATTTCCTTTCTTGCTCCACTCGCAAATAGAGCGATGAAAAAACGACTATCTGTATGACTTCGTATGAACCCTAATTTCTCGTATCTTATCTTAGGACTACTTATGAGCAATGTATGTTGGCGGCAGTAGAATCGTTAGGCAGTCAGCTTCAGATGTCAATTATCTGAAATTACTCAATACTGTTTCTCGAAAAGAACGGCGCCTTCCATACAGGGATTCTCATTCGAGGTCCCAAAGCATCTCCGTAGCACTTGCGTGTTGTTCGAAACTACCGGTAATAAATCTAGCAGTCCGCCTCTTAATTGCTGCGATGGCTGCCTTTAATTCGAGCCCATACGGATCCCAAACACTCAGTCAGTACTCAAGAGTAGGTCGCATCCGCATCCTATATGCGGTCTCCTTTACAGCTGAACCACTCTTTCCTAAAATTGCCCCAGTTATTTAAACGACTTCGCTGTCTGAAGCAGGGCACTTGTAATACTGTATTCGAACATTACAGGTTTAGTCCTCCCACTCATCTGCATTTACTTACATTTTTCCACACTTGGGGCTAGCTGCCATTCATCACACCAACTGGAAACTTTGTCTAAGTCGTCTTGTATCTTCCTACAGTTACTCAACTTCGACACCTCACCGTACACCACGGCATCATCAGCAAACATCCACAGACTGCTGCCTACCCTGTCTGCCAAATCATTTATGTATACGGAGAACAACAGCGGTCCTATCACACTTCCCCGGGGGACTCCTGACGATACCCCTGTCTCTGATGATCACGCCGTCGAGGGCATATTATTGGTTCTATTATTTAAGAAGCCTTCAAGCCATTCAGATACCTGTGAACTTATTCCATATGCTCGTAACTTCTTTAACAGCCTTCAATGGGGCACCGTGTAAGATGCTCTCCAGAAATCTAGAAACATAGAATATATAGAAAGTACTGTGAAAATTGTGTCGGGGAGAGTTATACGACATGAAAAGAACTTAAGTATTGCTGTAGAATTGGTATGACCAAACATTAAAATTAAAGTGTTCACTTAGTACCACCTCGTACTGTTTATAAGAAGGCCGCGGCTCGTAAGTCACGAAGGAAGTCATGAATTCGCTAGCTCGCCCAGCTCAGCAGACAAAATACGTTTCTAAACCTGTTAACTCGCAGTTGGGCGTGTAAGTACTAACGAGAATTGCATCTTCCACTGGAATCTGCTATTATGAAGTTTTTACTGATTAACAGTACTACAGCAAAATTTAATTTCAGATCAATACTCGATATAAATGGTACAATGGCTTGGTTATAGCATTTAGTCTCTTCTGCTTAACAGTACTCATTACATGCTGGAAGTGAGATCGTGTGTCATACTGTATAATACATGCATAAGGCATTATGCATCTGATAATCATTTTAGCATGATTTCATTTTATTGTACGTCAGTACAGCCGTAACAAGTTATAAGTAGGCCCATGGACTTCCTGTAATTATAGGACTAACAACAGTAAGACTCCAAATAGCGGATTCCGGTAGAAGATTCAGTTTTCGTTTGTACCGACACGCCTAGTTACGAGTTAACAGGTGTGGAAACGTAGTTTGTCTGCTGATTTGAATGAGCGAGCGAGCGCAGGACACACACGCACACACGTTGTGGAGGCCTATGGGCAAACCATGACAGACGGGCGATGGCTCGCAGCGATGCGTCGCCAGGTGGTGCGATCTGCCTGCAGATAGCACTTGTGAGGGGGAATTGCGGACTGCAACGATCAATCACTCCTGGCTCAGAATTCAAATGCGAAGTGTTACAATGTGGATGCCTGGCTGTAACTACTTTGTGTAGTTATTAATCGTGCTTGTGTAGTTTTGTTTTGTTTCGCTTCACTTTGTCCAATTTTTGTAAGAACCTCACTTTAGAATGTATACTTACTCAGCCTGAAAAGTGAGACTGAAATTACAATGAAATAAATACCCCTAGCTGCATACAGGCGTGGATATAAGTCAACGGGAACAGTTGAAAATGTGTGCCCCGAACGGGACTCGAACCCAGGATCTCCTGCTTACATGGCATAGTGCCTCTGTTCATTATACTCATTACTCGCGGCTTGTTGCCATTCCCCGTAGGAGTTCGGGATGGACATGTCCGAAAAAACAGATACCATCTTCATACACTACTGGCCATTAAAATTGCTACACCACGAAGATGACGTGCTACAGACGCGAAATTTCACCGACAGGAAGAAGATGCTGTGATATGCAAATCATTAGCTTTTCAGAGCATTCACACAAAGTTGGCGTCGGTGGCGACACCTACAACGTGCTGACATGAGGAAAGTTTCCAACCGATATCTCATACACAAACAGCAGTTCACCGGCGTTACCTGGTCAAACGTTGTTGTGATGCCTCGTGTAAGGAGGAGAAATGCTTAACATCACGTTTCCGACTTTGATAAAGGTCGGTTCGTAGCCTATAGCGACTGCGGTTTATGGTATCGCGACATTGCTGCTCGCGTTGGTCGAGGTGCAATGACTGTTAGCAGAATATAGAATCGGTGGGTTCATGAGGATAATACGGAACGCCGTGCTGGATGCCAACGGCCTCGTATCACTAGCAGTCGACATGACAGTCACCTTATCCGCATGGCTGTAACGGATCGTCCAGCCACGTCTCGATCTCAGAGTCAACAGATGGGGACGTTTGCAAGACGACAACCATCTGCACGAACCGTTCGACGACGATTGCAGCAGCATGGACTATCAGCTCGGAGACCATGGCTGCGGTTACCCTTGACGCTGCATCACAGCCAGGAGAGCCTCCGATGGTGTACTCAACGACAACCTGGGTGCAGGAATAGCAAAACGTCATATTTTTGGATGAATTCAGGTTATGTTTACAGCATCATGATGGTCGCATCCGAGTTTGGCGATATCGCGGTGAACGCACATTGGAACCGTGTATTCGTCATCGCCATACTGGCGTATCACCTGGCGTGATGGTATGGGGTGCCACTGGTTACACGTCTCTGTCACCTCTTGTTCACATTGACGGCACTTTAAACAGTGGACGTTACATTTCAGATGTGTTACGACCCGTGGCTCTACGCTTCATTCCATCCCTGCGAAACCCTACGTTTCAGCAGGATAATGCACGACCACAACTGGCTCGTCACCATACGCCAGTCACTACTCTTGATGAACTGTGGTATCGTATTGAAGCTGCATGGGCAGCTAGCTGAATCTGTACACGCCATCCAAGCTGTGTTTGACTCAATGCTCAGGCGTATCAAGGCCGTTATTACGGCCAGAGGAGGTTGTTCTGGGTACTGATTTCTCAGGACTTATGCATCCAAATTGCGTGAAAATGTAATCACATGTCAATTCTAGTATTATATATTTGTCCAATGAATACCCGTTTAGCATCTGTATTTCTTCTTGGTGTAGCAATTTTAATGACCAGTAGTGTATATAAGTGAGATTGAGGCCAGAGCTGCTACTTGTATTACGAAGTAACACAAATATAGGAATATTGAGACCATCAGATTCTAAAGATTGTGCAGCAGAGGAATAATTCAGGGGAAGTCCACAGCAGTAGTCGTGATATACTGAGCTCCACCTGGAGATTTTGAGTTGTTTATGAAACAGCTACAGGCATTATTAACTTCTTCAAATTCTAAACAGAATGACTACGTCCCATAATGTTAAGCGGACTTTTTAATTTAAATATTCATGGTAACACTGTTCTAGAACGATACTTAAGTTGACTACATAGCGAGGTGGCGCAGTAGTTAGCACACTGGCGTCGTATTTGGATGAAGGTTCAAATCCCTATTCGGTCAGACAGATTTAGGTTTCCCGTGATTTCTCTAAGAATAGTGCCAGGATGGTTCTTTTGAAAAAGGACAGTCGATACAAGTTAGTTGTTATTTAACATAACCTGATTATACCTCGTACAATTTATAATAAGCGTTATGGGGGAAGCGGTGTTGCTATTGATCACATTTCTATCGAGACATAGAGACTGCAAAACTACTATGTAAACACTTGCAGTCAAATTAGGAGACAATTTAATGAAAAAGAAAATGAGGACTAATAAATGAAAGGGAATGGTATCAGCATAATTTCTATTTGATGCGATGAAGAGCAGCTTGCTCTGAATGTGGGAAAAAGAGTCCGTAGATGTTCGAATGCAGTATTAGTAGATTTGTTTTTGGAGGGGTTCCGCCTTGAGCAAAACACAATTGTACCTTTTCTTTTGTTACCCAGACATGTTCCGATAAAGTTTCAGCATCATCAGTGGGCTTATATTTCCTTGCTTGTTACCACATGCTATGGTTCTCCTGCTTTTTATGTTTTTATTGCACTTTTTTTCTTTCACAGTTTAATGTTTTTTTTCTGGTTCCCCATTATCTTCGCTGTGAAAACCTGGACTATATAACCTTCACTGTCACTGTTTACAAACTTCGGTAGTTTGGAAACAGTGACTGTGAAAGCTGTGTACTGCAGGTTTTTACAGTGAAGATAATGGGGTAACCGGAAAAGAATATCACACTGTAAAGGAAAACAAGAGCAATAAAAAACCAGGAAAACCATAGCATGTGGTAAGAAGAAAGAAAATAAAAGCTGACTGATGATTCCGAAAGTTGTGCGAGACATGTCTGGGAAATAGAATAAAAGATGAAATTGTGTTTTGCTCAAGGCTGACCCCTTCCAAAGCAAATCTATTTACAAGCAGACACGGACATAAAAGCTTCAACCTCATGACAGCATTAGTAAAATACTGGTTGACGCAGCACGTTGTTTAAAAACCTTGGTGTAACTTTGCAAAGCATTATGAAAAGAAACGAGTACGCAACGACTGTAGTAGGAAAAGCAAATGGTAGACATCGGTTTATTCCGAGAGTTTTAGAAAATGTAGAGCGCTTATAAAGGAGACCGTCTATTAAACACTTGCACGACCCATGTTTGAATACTGCCCAAGTGTTTGGGATCCCCACGAGGCCGGATTAAAGGAAGACATTGAAGCAATTCAGAGACTGTCAGCTAGTTTTGTACCGGTAGGTTCTATCAAGGCCTGGCCGTAGCGGTAACACCGGTTCCCGTCAGACGCTTCGTGAACTCAAATGGTAATTCCTGAAGGGAAGACGGTGATTTTTCGCGAAACGGTGTTGAGATACTTAAGAGAACAAGCATTTAGTGACTGCAGAACGATTCAATTGCCGCCAAGGTGCATTTCGCATGGGGACTGAGAAGACAAGATAAGAGAAATTACAGCACGTACGCATATGGACAGTTTTCTCTCTCCCTCCATTTGCGAAAGGACCAGCGAAGGAAATAATCATACGTGGTTTGTGGGGTATGTATATAGATGTTGATGGACGCTACCTGTCAAAAGTTTTCGATCATCTATCACAACCATCGATTTGTTTTTGAAATAGGGATTTCATTTTCAATGCTCTATCATATTCCCATTGTGATAACAAATATACACTACTGGCCATTAAAATTGCTACACCACGAGGATGACGTGCTACAGACGCGAAATTTAACCGACAGGAAGAAGACGCTGCGATATGCAAATGATTATCTTTTCAGAGCGTTCACACAAGGTTGGCGCCGGTGGCGACACCTACAACGTGCTGACATGAGGAAAGTTGCCAACCGATTTCTCAAACACAAACAGCAGTTGACCGGGGTTGCCTGGTGAAACGTTGTTGCGATGCCTCATGTAAGGATGAGAAATGCGTACTATCACGTTTCCCACGTTGATAAAGGTCGCATTGTAGCCTATAGCGATATTGCTGCTCGCGTTGGTCGAGATCCGATGACTATTAGCAGAATATGGAATCGGTGGGTTCAGGAGGGTTATACGGAACGCTGTGCTGGATCCCAACGGCCTCGTATCACTAGCAGTGGAGATGACAAGCATGGCTGCAACGGATCGTGCAGCCACGTCTCGATCCCAAAGTCAACAGATGGGAACGTTTGCAAGAGAACAACCATCTGCACGAACAGTTCGACGACGTTTGCATCAGCATGGACTCCCATGGCTGCGGTTACCCTTGACGCTGCATCACTGACAGGAGCGCTTGCGATGGTGTACTCAACGACGAACCTGGGTGCACGAATGGCAAAACGTCATTTTTTCGGATGAATCCATGTTGTGTTTACAGCATCAAGATGGTCGCATTCGTGTTTGGCGACATCGCTGTGAACGCACATTGAAAGCGTGTGTTCGTCATCGCCATACTGGCTTATCACCCGGCGTGATATGGGGTGCCATTGGTTACACATCTCGGTCACCTCTTGTTCGCATTGTCGGCACTTTGAACAGTGGACGTTACATTTCAGATGTGTTACGACCCGTGGTTCTGCCCTTCATTCGATCACTGTGAAACCGAACATCTCAGCAGGATAATGCACGACCGCATGTTGCAGGTCCTGTACGGGTCTTTCTGGATACAGAAAATATTCGACTGCTGCCCTGACCAGCACATTCTCCAGATCTACCACCAATTGAAAACGTCTGGTCAAATGTGGCCGAGCAACTGGCTGGTCACAACACACCAGTCACTACTGTTGATGTACTGTGATATCGTGTTGAAGCTGCATGGGCAGCTGTACCTGTACACGCCATCCAGGCTCTGCTTGACTCAATGCCCAGTCGTATCAAGGCCGTTATTATCGCCAGAGGTGGTTGTTATGGGTACTGATTTCTCAGTATCTATGCACCCAAATTGCATGACAATGTAATCACAGTTCTAGTATATTATATTTCTCCAATGAATTCCCGTTTGCCATCTGCATTTCTTCTTGTTGTAGCAAATTTTAATGGACAGTAGTGTAAACCCTTAAATACTAAGCAGCTCTGCTGTGTTGTTGTTCGCCCAGAAGGGCACTGATGAGTTTCGACAACACTGACTTGCCGTAACCTGAGAGAGTTCCATCCTAATAGGCCCCATTCCTTCTTATGCCGGTGTATTAGTCACTTCGCATTAGTTAGCGGCACGTTGTGTACATCTAGCAGTGTGTTTGCGTATCTGATCAAGTTCATACCATAATGCCTCGTAATGGGACGGAAGCTCGAGGCTGAAATTAAAAAACTTACTGCAATTGTAGCTCTGCAACAAAAGCCGGCGTAGTGCAATCTACAGTGATGTATACGTTGGAGCGGCTCGGGCAAGCTCGGGCAAGCTCGTGCCAGCGCAAGTGTTTCGCGATATCGAATACCCCGACTAACCTCATACAGGGACGATCTGTTCATGTGTGTACAGAGTATGCCTCAGAGGACTCTTGCTGCGCCTAAAATTCGCAAGGAAGTAAATAGTGAGCTAAAAGCTCCAATCTCTCTCTCTCGACACTGGAACGCAGTCTGTGAACAAGGTTTAAAGGGGAGCGTAGCCCCAAGAAATCTTTATCACAAGGACAATACGATGGCAATGGGCAAAGCAACATAAAAACTCGAGAGTGCGGCGATGCTCAAAGATGGCCTTCACGGGCGAATCTAACATCAAAGTATTTCAAAGTCATCGTCGAATGTTCGTTCGTCGACTTCGTGGGGAACGTATAAAGAGTCAGTGTGTGATCCCAACGAGGTAACATAATGTGGATATGTTTTGCGGGTCATAAAAATCGGTGATCTAGTGAGAATTAATGGAAAATTAAAGAAAGAAGAATATCACAGGACACAATTCAACAATGTATTTCCAACTGGCAAGAGGCTTATTAGCTATGGGTTTGTTTTGCAGCAGGACAATAATCCCAAACATGCTTCTAAATTTTGCAGAGGGTGTGTCAAAACAAAAGAGAAATGGGGGGAACTGAGAAATAAGATCTGGTGAACTCTTTCACCTGACTTACATCCCGGTGAACTCTTCTCGGATGAAGTTGGCAGACAGGTCAGAAAATTGAGGACCTATGACGTTGAAGAACTGTGCAATGATTTACAGAGGTGTTCGACTGCAGTAGCCACAAAAATTCTGCAAAATCTTGCTTCCAGAATACCAAGACTTTGTGCAGCTGTTCTTAGGTAAAAGAGTAAAGAAAAGATAATTAATTGAAACCCTCAGCTGCCGACAGGCGTTGTTGATATACCTCAATGGGGACAGCAGATAACGTGTGCCCCGATCGGGGCTCGAACCTGGTATCTCCTGTTTACATGGCAGACGCTCTATACATGTGAGCCACCGAGGACACACATGAATAGCGCGACTGTAGGGACGTATCCCTTGCACGCTTCCCGTGAGACCCACATTCTCAACTGTCCACAATGTACCTGTATGTAATGTACCTAACAGATATTTGCCCATCCACTCATTAGTCACGCACACTTTGGCGATTCCCGTATAACTTCGGGCAACCTATACGCATTCGCACAGACGAAGGTCAATGGCTGGGTAGCCTTTAACTAGATATGTGAAGATAGAAAGAAAGAAAAGATACCATTGGTGACTGTGCAGCTTCTCAATTAATTATCATTTATTCTGGAGAAGCTGCACGGTCGTCAGTGGTATCTGTTCATTCGAGAACAGTTACTATCTTCGGCCCCGGTAGCTGAGTGATAGCCGCCACCGTAGCTACGCGTGTTCGATTAGAGGGTTAGCTGCCCTCTGTAATAAAAAAAGCTGAGTGAATGGATCAGTAACAAACTTCAATGGGCGTCACGTGACGTCCGCCACGAACAATTGACACGAACAATAACGAACAAACAGAGATTAAAAAAAAGAAGAAAAAAAGTGCTCAGCGCGACTGACTGTCAATCCTAAGGGCCCGGGTTCGATTCCCGGCTGGGTCGGAGATTTTCTCTGCTCAGGGACTGGGTGCTGTGTTGTCCTAATCATCATCATTTCATCCCCATCGACGCGCAAGTCGTCGAAGTGGTGTCAAATCGAAAGACTTGCACCAGGCGAACGGTCGACCCGACGGGAGGCGGTCGTCCCACGACTTTTTTTTATTGAGGTGTATCAACAACACCTGTCGGCAGCTGAGGGTTTCAATTAATTATCATTTATTCTAGAGAAGCTGCATGGAATCAATGATATCAGTTTTTTCGAAAACTGTTACTATCTTCACATACAAAGAGTGAACAACCTAAAATCAAAACCATGTTATACTGCACTGAATAATGGAGAGATAAAATATTTATTTTGTTGGTCTATTTAGTTTGTTCGATGTGTTTGTACATTGAAACAAAGTATAAATTATATTAGTTTGGTGCATTAGTTTGTAGCGTTTTTGTTTTGCATGTTGGCATTCCGGTTGCTACAGGTTCTATACCTACATCTACATTTATGTTTCGCAAGCCACCCAACGGTGTGTGGTGGAGGGCACTTTACGTGCCACTGTCATTACCTCTCTTTCCTGTTCCAGTCGCGTATGGTTTTCGGGAAGAACGACTGGCGGAAAGCCTCCGTGCGCGCTCGAATCTCTCTACTTTTACATTCGTGATCTCCTCGAGAGGTAAAAGTAGGGGGAAGCAATATATTCGATACCTCATCCAGAAACGCACAGTCTCGAAACATGGACAGCAAGCTATACCACAATGCAGAGCGCCTCTCTTACAGAGTCTGCCACTTGAGTTTGCTAAACATCTCCGTAACGCTATCACGCTTACCAAATAAGCCTGTGACGAAATGCGCCGCTCTTCTTTGGATCTTATCTATCTCCTCTGTCAACCCGAGCTGGTACGGATCCCACACTAATGAGCAATATTCAAGTATAGGTCGAACGAGTGTTTTGTAAGCCACCTCCTTTGTTGATGGACTACATTTTCTAAGGACTCTGCCAATGAATCGCAACCTTACCAACAATTAATATGAACATTCCACTTCAAATCGTTCCGCACGCATACTCCTAGATATTTTACTGAAGTAACTGCTACCAGTGTTTGTTCCGCTATCATATAATCATACACTAAAGGATCCTTCTTTCTATCTATTCGCAATACATTACATTTGTCTATGTTAAGGGTCAGTTGCCACTCCCTGCACAAAGTGCCTATCCGCTGCAGATCTTCCTGCATTTCGCTGCAATTTTCTAATGCTGCAACTTCTCTGTATAATTCAACATCATCCGCGAAAAACCGCATGGAACATTCGACATTATCTACTAGGTCATATATATATATATATATATATATATATATATATATATATATATTGTGAAAAGCAATTGTCCCATAACACTCCCCTGTGGCACGCCATGTTGTTCCACTGAGAACAACATTCTGTGTTCTGTTTGCTAAAAACTCTTCAATCCAGCCACACAGCTGGTCTGATATTTGATATTCCGTAGGCTCTTACTTTGTTTATCATTCGATAGTGCGGAAATGTATCGAACGCCTTCCGGAAGTAAAGAAAAATGGCATCTACCTGGGAGCGTGTATCTAATATTTTCTGGGTCTCATGAACAAATAAAGCGAGTTGGGTCTCACACGATCGCTGTTTCCGGAATCCATGTTGATTCCTACAGAGTAGATTCTGGGTTTCCATGATACGCGAACAAAAAACATATTCTAAAATTCTACAAAAGATCGATGTCAGAGATATAGGTCTGCTCGCCGACCATTCTTGAAGACTGGGACAACCTGTTCTCTTTTCCAATCATTTGGAACCTTCCGTTCCTATAGTGACTTGCGATACACGGCTGTTAGAAGGAGGCAAGTTCTTTCGCGTACTCTGTAGAATCGAATTGGTATCCCGTCAGATCCTGTGGACTTTCCTCTGTTGAGTAATTTCAGTTGCTTTTCTATTCCTTGGACACTTATTTCGATCTCAGCCATTTTTTCGTTTGTGCGAGGATTTAGAGAAGGAACTACAGTGCGGTCTTCCTCTGTGAAACAGCTTTGGATTAAGTTGTTTAGTATTGCAGCTTTACGCGTGTTATCCTCTGTTTCAATGCCATCATCTCAGAGTGTCTGGATATGCTGTTTCGAGCCACTTACTGATTTAACGAAAGACCAGAACTTCCTAGGATTTTCTGTCAAGTCGGTACATAGCATTTTACTTTAGAATTCACTGAACGCTTCACGCATAACCCTCATTACGCTAACTTTGACATCGTTTAGCTTCTGCTTGTCTGAGATATTGAGGCTGCGTTTAAACTTCCTGTGAAGCTGTCTTTGCTTTCGCAGTAGTTTCCTAACTTTGTTGTTGAACCACGGCGGGTTTTCCCGTCCCTCACAGTTTTACTCGGCACGTACCTGCCAAACGCATTTTACGATTGCCTTGAAGTTTTTCCATAAACACTCTACATTGTCAGTGTCGGAACAGAAATTTTCGTTTTGATCTGTTAGGCAGTCTGAAATCTGCCTTCCATTACTCTTGCTAACCAGATAAACCTTCCTCCTTTTTTTATATTCCTATTTACTTCCATATTCAGGGATGCTGCAATGGCCTTATGAACACTGATTCCCTGTTCTGCGCTTACAGAGTCGAAAATTTCGGGTCTGTTTGCTATCAGTAGGTCCAAGATGTTATCTCCACGAGTCGGTTCTCTGTTTAATTGCTCGAGGTAATTTTCGGATAGTGCATTCAGTATGTCACTCGATGCTCTGTCCCTACCACCAGTTGTAAACATCTGAGTGTCCCAGACTATATCTGGTAAATTGAAATCTCCACCTAAGACTGTAACATGCTAAGAAAATTTATGTGAAATGTATTCCAGATTTTCTCTCAGTTGTTCTGCCACTAATACTGCTGAATCAGGAGGTCGGTAAAAGGAGCCAATCATTAACCTAACTCGGTTGTGGAGTGTAACCTCCACCCATAATAATTCACAGGAACTATCCATTTCTATTTCACTACAAGATAAAGTACAACCAACAGTGACAAACACGCCACCACCGGTTGCATGCAATCTATCCTATCTAAACACCGTCTGTGCCTTTATAAAAATTACGGCAGAATTTTTCTCTGGCTTCAGCCAGCTTTCCGTACCTATAAAGATTTCAGCTTCGGTGCTTACTATCAGCGCTTGAAGTTCCGGTACTTTACCAACGCAGCTTCGACGTTTACAAGTACAATACCGATTGCTGCTTGGTCCCCGCATGTCCTGCCTTTGCCCCGCACCCTTTGAGGCTGTTGCCCTTTCTGTACTTGCCCGAGGCCATCTAACCTAAAAAAAACGCCCAGTCCACGCCACACAACCCCTGCTACCCGTGTAGCCGCCTGCTGTGTGTAGTGGACTCCTGAATTATATAGCGGAACCCGAAACCCCACCACCCTATGGCGCAAATCGAGGAATCTGCAGCCCACACGGTCGCAGAACCCTCTTAGTCTCTGATTCAGACCCTCCACTCGGCTCTGTACGAAAGGTCCGCCGTCAGTCCTGTCGACGATGCTGCAGATGGTGAGCTCTGCTTTCACCCCACTAGCGAGACTGGCAGTCTTCACCCAATTAGATAGCCGCCGGAAGCCAGAGAGGATTTCCTCCGATCCATAGTGACACACATCTTTGGTGCCGACATGAGCGACTATCTGCAGATGGGTGCACCCTGTTCTCCATTGTCACTTTTTATTTGCTGTTTCTGTTCGAATTCAGATATTGTTATTTTGTCATTTGGAGATAGTGAGTTGAGCTGTGGCTGCTAGAAAATGTAGTACCAAGTGGAGAAATCTAAACATATATTCCCGTGTGAGAGTTCAGTCAGGGTTAACAGCAGCCAGAAGCATTTGTGCTGTGAATGGGAATAATGCCAATGGACAGTGCACAGCAAGAAAATGGTTTTCTCGTTTTAAGGAAGATCTTTTTGACATTAGTGATTTCCCACGTTCTGGAAGACCTACGGAGTTTGAGGAAGATTGTTTCAACGCATTAATCAACAATGACCCACTTCAGTTTACTCAGGAAATGCCAAATGTAATAAACTGTGATCATTACATCGTGCGACATTTGCACGCAATGGGAAAGATTCAATAACTGGGTGTATGGCTACCGCATGCTCTAAACCAAAATCACAAAACTCGGCGGCCTGTGTGCATTTCTGGTTGCTCGTTATCAATTGGCTCGTGAACAACATCGTCAGTTCCTACCCTGTATCGCTACTGGTGTCTTTATGCTAACATAAGGAAAAAAAAGGAATGGTTGAGCCCAAACGAAGCAGCAACTTCCCTCACAAAGACCTGATCGCATCTACAAAAGATAGTGTTATGCATCTGGGACAGCGACCGTGAGTGTCCTACGAATTGCTTCCCTGACGTGTAACCTTCACTGCTGACACTTACAGTCAACAACAGAGACGTCTTGTAGACGCAGACCAGGAGTAACGGCAAGGAAGACTAAGTGAAGTGATGGTACTCTACAATAAAGTCCGCCTGCATTCTACTAAAGTGACAAGAAACATCCTACAGGATTTGACTTGGGAAATTATACCGCATCCTTCTTACTCATCTGATCTTTCAGCCTCACACACTATCGAACAACCTTCAAGGAACTTCCTTTCCGGATGAAAATGCGCTCCGTGTATGGCTCGACGAGTTCTTCACTTCAAAACCACGTCATTTCTACAGTCGCGGAATCGAAAAGTTACCCCAGGTTTGGCACTCTGTTGTAAATAGTTGAAGAAGAATATATTTTTCACGACTAAAGGCTGTTACGTGTATTTTGTTTAATAAATTTATGCAAGAACGCTACGAACTTATGCACCAACCCAATAGTTTTTATCATAAGCGACCGAAAACTTTTGATCGCTAGTGTGGACGTATACAATACAATGGAAACCGTTATGTATTTTGTATAACCTATAGCGTCAAAGAAAAGCGCTTCAATACAAGTTTAGTAATTTTAAGTTCCCGTTAAGTGTGAAAGAAAACGGCGTCTCGTCGAGCATAAGCTGAATGAACTTACTGTGAATAATTCGTAACCAGCTATAGGAAAAGAGCGGTGCTGTAACTGCTGAGTTAAGTCGGTCGGTCACGTCATGTGTACACTGAGGTGACAAAACTCACGCGACACCTCCTAATATCGTATCAGACCTTTTTCCCGGCGTAGAGCAGGAACTCGGCGCGTCATGGACTCAACATGTATCTGGAATTCCCCTGCAGAAATACTGAGCCGTGCTGCCTCTGTAGCTGTCCATGACTGTGAGAGGGTTGCTGGTGCAGAATTTTGTGCAGGAGCTGACCTCGCGATTATGTCCCATAAATGTTCCGTGGAATTCATGTCGAGCGACCTGGGTGGCCAAATCGTTCGCTCAAATTGTACAGAACGTTCTTCAAACCAACCGCGATGAATTGCGGTCTACTGATATTACAACGTTATTAGCGAAAATGGTCAATACCTAGAATTATTCAGATTGTTCTTCAAACAAATCGCGAACAATTGTGGCCCGGTGACATTGTCATCCATAAAAGTTCCAACCATGTTTGGAAACGAAGTCCATGAATCGCTACAAACTGTCTCCAAATCGCCGAACATTATTTTGAACAATTAGTTCATGAGCCCACTCGAAGCGTAAATGGTTTAAAGCATATTTGACCTTTTAGCAACAAATAATCCTGGACAAATAGTGAGTGTTGTGACGAATACAGGGATTAGCGACCACAAGGCAGTTGCTGCTAGGCTGAATACCGCAACACCTACAACCATAAAAAAGAAACGCGAAGTATATCTATTTAAAAAAAAGCTGATGAAAATGCTATAACTCCTTCCGATATGATCATGTAAGTGTAGAAAAGTTGTGGAATATTTTCAAAGAGATATTATCAACAGCAATTGAGAGATATTTACCACACAAATTAATAAGTACACAAAACAGGTCAGATCGTTGTTGCAGAAGCTACGAAAAAAGCATGCCAAATTTAAAAGTACGCAAAATCCCTAACAATGGTTAGGTCTTACAGAAGTTCGAAATATAGCGAGTACTTCAATGCGAGAGGCTTTTAATAATTTCCACAACGAAATTCCGTCTCGAAATCTGGCAGAAAACCCAAATTGATTCTGGTCACACATTAAGCACACCAGCGGCAAGACACAATCAGTTCCTTCACTGCGCAATAACAACGGTGAAGTCACTGATGACAGTGCCACTAAAGCAAAGTTATTAAACACGGTTTTCCGAAACTCCTTCACCAAAGACGACGAAGATATTCCTGAATTCCAATCAAGAACATCAGCCATGATGAGAAACATAGAAGTAGATATCCTCGGTGTAAGAAAGCAGCTTAAATCACTTAATAAAGGCAAGGCCTACGGTCCAGATCGTATACCAGTCAGGTTCCTCTCAGAGTATACTGATGAAATAGCTCCATATTTAGCAATTATATACAACCACTCGCTTACAGAAAGATCCGTATCTAAAGACTGGAAAATTGCTCAAGTCACACCAATACCCAAAAAGGAAAGTGGGAGTAATCCGCTGAATTATAGGCCTATATCACTAACGTCGCTTTGCAGTGAGGTTTTAGAACATATACTGTATTCGAACATTATGAAGTACCTCGAAGAAAACGCTTTATTGACACATAGTCAGCACGGATTCAGAAAATATCGTTCTTGTGAAACACAACTAGCTCTTTATACTCATGAAATAATAAGTGCTATCGACAGGACAGGGGATGTCAAATTGATTCCATATTATTAGATTTCCAGAAGTCTTTCGACACCGTTCCTGATATGCATCTTCTAACCAAACTGTGTGCCTATAAAATATCGCCTCAGTTGTGCGACTGGATTCGTGATTTCCTGTCAGAAAAGTCACAGTTCGTAGTAATAGACGGAAAGTCATGGAGTAAAACAGAAGTAATATCCGGCGTTCCCCAAGGAAGTGTTATAGGCCCTCTATTGTTCCTGATCTATATTAACGACATAGGAGACACTGAGTAGCCGTCTTAGATTGTTTGCAGATGATGCTGTCATTTACCGTCTTGTAAAGTCATCAGATGATCAAAACGACTTGCAAAATGATTTAGATAAGATATCCGTATGGTGCGAAAAGTTCCATATCACCCTGAAGAAAGAAAAAAAAATGGTTCAAATGGCTCTGAGCACTATGGGACTTAACATCCTAGGTCATCAGTCCCCTAGAACTTAGAACTACTTAAACCTAACTAACCTGAGGACATCACACAACACCCAGCCATCACGAGGCAGAGAAAATCCCTGACCCCGCCGGGAATCGAACCCGGGAAAGCGAGAACGCTACCGCACGACCGAAGAAAGAAAAGTGTGAAGTTATTCACATGAATACTAAAATGATTCCGCAAAATTTTGATTACGAGGTAAGTCACACAAATCTGAAGGCTGTAAATTCAACTAAATACTTAGGGATTACACTTACAAATAACCTAAATTGGAACGATCATGTAGATAATATTGTGGGTAGAGCAAACCAAAGACTGCGATTCATTGGCGGAACACTTAGAAGGTGCAACAGGTCTACCCTATTCAGTCCTATTCTGGAGCACTGCTGTGCGATGTGGTATCCGCATCAGGTGGGACTGACGGATGACATCGGATAAGTTCGAAGGAGGGCGGCTCGTTTTGTATTATCGCGAAATAGGGGAGATTGTGTCACAGAGATGATACGTAAATTGGAGTGGCAATCATTAAAACAAAGGCGATTTTCGTTGCGACGGGATTTCATGAAATTTCAATCACCAGTTTTCTCCTCCGAGTGCTAAAACATTGTTGGCACCCACCTACATAGGAAGAAATCATCACGATAAGATAAATCAGGGCTCGCACAGAAAAATTTAAGTGCTCATTTTTCCCGCGCGCCGTTCGAGAGTGGAACGGTAGAGAGACATCATTAAGGTGGTTCATTGAACCCTCTGCCAGGCACTTTATTGTGAATAGCAGAGTAATCACGTAGATGTAGAATATAACCATTTCTAGTCAGTAGGAACCAGTCCATTCCATGTAAACACAGCCCACATCATTATGGAGACAACGACAGATTGCACAGTGCTTTGTGGACAACTCGGATTCATGACTTCGTGGTGTCTGCGCGACGTTCGAAGCCAGCCATCAGCTCTTACCAACTGAAATCGGGACAGTTCTCCAGGCGTCTAGGGGGTCAAAGAACCCAGAAGAGACGCTGCAGGCGATGTCGTGGTTTTAGCAAAAGCACTCCCGTCGTACGTCCCATATATATTTCTGCGGTTTTTTCATGCAGTGTTGCTAGTCTGTTTGCACCGAAATCTCTGCGCAAACGCCGCTGCTCTCGGACGTTAAGTGAAGGCTTTCTGTTGATGCGTTGTCCGTAGTGAGAGGTAGTGCCTGAAATTGGGTATTCTCTACAAACACTATGGAACTGAATTTCCTTACGATTTCCCAAATGGAATGTCCCATATGTCTAGCTGCAACCAATCCGCGTTCAAAATCTGTTAACACCCATCATGCGGCCACAATCACGTCGGAAACCTTTTCACATGAACAAATGACAGCTACGTCAGTACACTGCCCTTTTATACCCCACTTACGCGATATTACCGCCATCTGTATATGTGCATATCACTGCCCTATGACTGTTGTAGACTCACAAGGGGAGGCCACGACGTTTGGAACGCGGACTTACTACAAACTTCGTACGCTCGTAGTACTCCATTAGGACAACAAAATGTGTAAGCAGTACGCGCTACTTCTCAAGCGTTACTGAGAAAATCGCGAGATATATCGCTCGTCAAATATATATCTGTGTGTGGCCATTTTGATCATTAAGCGAGTGTTGCCTGCACGGTAGCTCAGCGTATGTCGGCACGGTAGCTCAGCGTGTTCGGTCACAGGGTTCTGTCCCGTCCATAATAGAAAAAAAAAAACAGTTACTTCACTGGATGTCTTACGACGTTCACCCCGAGAAGATGCAAGGAACAAAAGCAAACAAAATGAGATAAAAAAACAAAAAACGTGTTCGGTCAGAGCGTTAGCTACCCTTCCTAATAAAAAGAACTGAGCGACCGGATCAACGAACAAACTGAACGGGTGTCATCAGACGTCCGCCCTGAACAAACTCAACGAACCGTATCTAACAAAATGTGTGATTTTTTTAATTAAAAAAAATGGTTGGCGTTCAAGCCGGTGGATCGCTGTATCGAGTTCCGTTCGTCAGTTTTTTGTTTTGTTTTCAACACAGTCATTTTCTTTACTATTTATATTACAATTGATATAATGGGAAAAATACGTGTAGTTGGATTAACTTTTATTAAATTTATAATGTTATTTAGTAGTCTAATTTTTATCACAAACAATATAATATTTATAACTATCGACTAGTAAATGACCAAACGGCATAAAGTTGTACTGAAAATGGATGCTTGTCCGTGTCGATTTTAATCGAAAGAGAACGAGAAATTGCTTCTCGGAAGACGCTATTAAAATACACTCGGTAGTACATAACCAATTATTAGCGCCGATTTTTAAGGAAGTACTGCGTTATCCATGGTTTGCTTCCAAATTATCGTCTGAAAGAGGTTTTTGAAAATGTTAACGAGGTTTTTTTTCTTCTTCTTCGTCAGAAGACCTTGCCTTTGCGAAAACATAGCATTTATTCAATGCAGCTGGTCCCGTTTGACTTTACGTTTTCCATGTTTTTACGAAAAATACCATCCTGCAACTTGTACTCGCAATGTCGAATGCGACGATTAATTGTATCTCTATTGAAAGCCGTCTGTGGCGGTCAAAACTTGGAGGTAACAAGGCGTTTCGGGCTCCTTCCAGGTATAAGGGATTTCTCAAATCACGGACAAGCATACCTTTTCAGTATCACTTTATACGTTTGGTCGTTTACTAGTCTATAGTTATGAATATTACATTATTTATGATAATAAAAATTAGCAGACTGCTAAATAACATTGTAAATTTAATAAAAGTTCGTACGATTACACCCATTTCCCCCATTATATCGATTGTGATATAAATAGTAAAGAAAATAACTGTGTTGAAAATAAAAAAAAAACTAACGAACGGAACTCGATCCAGCGATCCACCGGCTTGAACGCCAACCACTTCTTTAAAAAACAAAAAAAAACGCATTTTGTTACTTGCCGTTCGTTGAGTTTGGTCAGGGCGGACTTCCGATGAAACGCGTTCAGTTTGTTAGTTGATCCGTTTGCTCAGTTTTTTGTTTCTTTGAAATATTTCACGTCCATCGGCTGTCGTAATTTAATATATTATTATTATTATTATTATTATTATTATTATTATTATTATTATTATTATTATTATGATTGTTGCCGACTTACGTGGTGGACTTTAATAAAAACGATATTAAATGCTTTTGTGAAGTTCTCCTTTTTAACAGTATCAATCTTAAATTATTTGTTATGTTAATGAATGTTAGACTCGCTGAATCTCATGATCTGAGCGTATAAGTTGAACAATGGAATGAACTTCATATTAATTTCCTCGGCTACTCAATTCACTTTAAAGCAAAAAATCTTTAGTTATTAATTACAATTACGGCCCACACACGCACGAGATTTTTTTCTTACCTCCGTTAACCATTGTATTGTAGTCGGAGTCCTGGCTCTGACTCTCGGCTGAAAATAAGAATCTTAAAGCTACGGATTTTCTGCAACGTCGTGCGGCTGTGGGGCAAAATGAATATTATGATAGGCGAGATTTTCGCTTCCGCAAATTTTTTATAAGTTAATATCGCCACGTAATGGCGTCGTTGGCTGCATTGGCCGCTGCGATTGCAGAACTGTAAATTACTCGAATGCAGGTTAATTCAAGGAAGGCGGACATGAAATCGGGATCAACTCTTACAAATTAAAAGTGAACAAAGATATTAAATCAATATATTATCTGCTTAATTCGTCCAAATTGCTTACATTTGCCAGCACTCTCAAGATGTCCGTCTACACGAAACCGACAAGAGTAGTGAAGACGACTAAACTATTAAAAGAACATATCTTGTCTCTTTAGCTCATTTTGTTATATTTCTTTGCACTCGAAACTTACACAGATGAATTATTATTTTACAGGTACATTATTCCATTTCTAAATGTGTCTTTATGGATACCGTTTAAGTCTTTTCGTAATATAGCACTGGGGACGCTATAAAGGAGAGCTAACGCTCTGACCGAACACGCTGAGCTACCGTGCCGGCACCACTCGGCTGCAGCCGCTTCACGGTTAAAATAGCCACGCACACACGAAATTATCTTGCGATTTTCTCAGCAACGCTTGAGAAGTACGCGCTACTGCTTACATATTTTGTTGTCCTCATGGGGTACTACGAGTGAACGAAGTTTGCAGTAAACCCGCGCTCCAAACGTTGTGGGCCCCCCTTGTCAGTGTAGGCTGCACAAGAAATTGGTTGGTCGGTTGGTCGGTCGGTCGGTCCCCTTACACCGCACGATAGTCACCTGACTTTTTGGGTGCAGGGTATGTTGGCTACAGATATTCTGCCCTGTGCGCCTGAACGCTCACTCCAAAGATGTTGGTGCTGTACGTGTCGAGTCAGAGATAGTGTCGGGTGGCGCGGTGTCAGCGAGTATCGTGTCCCGCGTCCCGGCGCTAGAGGCTGGCGTGTCGTGGCGTGGGTCGGGCCGGGCCATTGGCAGCCGCGCCACGTACGGCCCGAGGATGTCGGCACTTAACACTAATTCCTGCCAGTTCAGCCTCATTTCCTCATCTGGCGCTGCGCTGCCGGCCCGGCTGTTGCCGCCGCCAGCACTGCCTTCTGCCGTCTGGCGACCCTCGCGAAATCCTGCGGACGCTCGGGAAACGTCAAGGAGCGGCGCAGACAGGGGATGGCGATTACCGACCGCTTACAAACGACACCGATATCTTAGTTATGAATAACCGGTATTATACCGATGTTTGTTTGGTCTCTGCTATAACAGCTGCTTCTAATTTTTTTTTACTAGTAACCGAGTAGGAAAACCGAAATAGCTATCCATAGCAACATTGCTAAACTTTTTAGTTTTTAAGTACTTGTTTTAAAAAAAAGTAGTAATTTCAATTCGCAAACTTTACTTCGATTTGAAATATTGTGATACTATAAAAAACGGGGAAAAGCGACCATTGCCATGTTAACATCAGTGCCTACAGAGACGAGCAACGAACACATGGGATGCGAAATGGTACAGCATTGTAGAAAAGTACTGTCCCTGTTGCCGTGTACCGTGGCTTAAGAGGACTGGTGCGTGAACACCAGGGGATCTCTGGAAAAAAATTGTCCGTTTGCTAAACAGTGTGATTTAAAGAATAAGATTTTTAAGCTTATATAATGCTTACCATCCTTTGCGAACATTTTTATGGGTCAACCACAGCTTTAGCTCTCTCACTTTTTTAAATTATATTTTTTGTCGCAAATGAAATAAACGTTGCTAAGTATTTATGTACATCGTAAGTACACATTATTAAAAATACAAACAAAGTAGAAGGTTTATGAAACTTCCTGGCAGATTAAAACTGTGTGTCCGACCGAGACTCGAACTCGGGACCTTCGCCTTTCGCGGGCAATTGCTCTACCAACTGAGCTACCGAAGCACGACTCACTGCCGGTACTCACAGCTTTACTTCGGTAGCTCAGTTGGTAAAGCACTTGCCCGCGAAAGGCGAAGGTCCCGAGTGCGAGTCTCGGTCGGACACACAGTTTTAATCTGCCAGGAAGTTTCATATCAGCGCACACTCCGCTGCAGAGTGAAAATCTCATTCTAGAAGGTTTATGTTTTTCCTGTAAGTTCTTTACACTATCATCTTTAAAGCAGACTATTGATGAGACAGTGCTGTCATAAATTGTGGTATAAATTTCTTTTTTAAGTGTAATTATCAAAAATTTTGGAAATGAATTCAGGGTTTTTCTTCAAATACGCACTTTATTTTCAAATTTAAGTCACAATAGTCTACTTTTCAGTTAAGCGCGTTTTAAGACCGTATACAAAATTTCAGCTCTCCATCTTTAATAGTTTTTAGCGAAAGTGTACAAGAACATGAAATAATTAAACGTTCTGGAAAATCAAGTTAGAGTTAAAACTTGCTTTTTCTATCAAACTTGCATGGCAGTAATGAATCCCAGGTACATATTCATCTTGTTTCCTGTGTTGTTTCTCCTTCCTTCCTTCCTTCCTTCCTTCTCTTTCACACTACTGCTTATTCTTCCTTCCTTGGTGGCTGCCAATACTATTTTTTCTGCTTCGGAGAGTCTCTTTCGTTCATGGCTATTAGAGCTCTATGCATATTTAGTCCACCAGGCACTCCCACCAGTTCCATAACAGTAAGCCTTGACACTGCACCGTCATTGAAAAACAGAACAGCATCTAGCACATCTGTTTTCAAAGTATTTAGTCCAACTAGAACATTTTTGGTGTCCGTTCCCATATACAAATGTTCAAACAACAGCAAACAATGAGTTAACTCTGTAGAAACAAAAGATAAGCAAATGGAAAACTTTCGCAGATTAGCCAACTTAAGGGACTAAAAAGTCATAAAATCGAAACAAGTGAGAGCAAAACTTCATTTTTAACAGAGCTGATTGTGTGCCATGGTGACGTGGTGCGTACAGCCACTTTTAAATTCCTCTAATTTTGCTATTTTCTGTGGTCCATTTTCGTGCAACTAAACTGTTTCTCGTTCAGAAAACCACAGAGAATTTGTTAAGACAAATTTAAATAATCGATGTTTTGACAGCTATTCACATACAAGTCCTCTTAAGGTACGCGTGTGGGTGCAGGGCTCAAGACCTGCCCCCTCCTTGTCTACATGGCAGTTTCTCGCTGCCGATGCTAGACATCCGTTGTGTTGCACAATGGCACCAAACCCAGTCTGGAAATATGTTTACGAAATGGCGTAATAGTTAAGCACAGCGTTTCAGTTGCTTTAAAAGATTAAAGATTTCTTTGCCATTTCTATGAAATAATACAGGAAGGAAATTGTGGTAATTGTAATAATTTGAAAACTTAACAGTTCACCCATAGTATACAATAAAAATAGAAAGTAGCTGTTCTGCTGTCTGTTTACGCAATATGCCTTTGTTTGTAGCCCTTGAAAACGGAGGAATTAAAACGAAAACCAGTTCTTCAGCGTCAGTTTACTCCCTTTAGCACTGCCTATTCCAAGCCCAAATAGTGTTATGATCCCCAATTACACGATTTTTGATCAGAGTTTCAAAAAATTAGAATCAAGTGGATACTGGTGGTATTATTCAACTATCACTTTTCGAAGAAAGCGAATGGTGAATGGACTAAGTTCTTTTATTAGAGTTAATTTAATAGTTTGACTTCCTCTGTTCCAGGAATCAAAGTTTCCAATCTGTTCCATTTCTGCATTTATAACAGGAAATAATAGAAATAAAAACCCAAAAATCGATTTCACAAACCAGTTACTTTGAGCGGCTTTAGCAGTCAGGTTAAAATGGCGTTGAAAGAAAACCGATACGACCGAAAACTGGTTGTTTGAGTAGTAGCCGCCATCCCTAACCGTGCAGTACCGTAATGGAATAGCGATACCCTGCCCGGGTACCAAATGATTAACATGGCGACAGCTCATGTGAAGGTACGTTTCAGCACCTCTCCTCATCCATGACTGTACACGTTCAAAAATCCAAGGCGTGTTCAAAGTCCGTTGACAACCATACACGTGCACCTAGACAGAAGTGTCCATCAGTCAACCAATCCATAATGATAACGTACAACTAACACAGCCAGGAAAACAAACCCAAAACAGAACCGAGCGATTGTCAATGAAAGCTTGAGGGCGAAGAGTAATGAGGGCATTGCTGTTCACAGCAGCAACTACCACCTGTGAGTGGAACAAGTTTGTTTCCAAACAAGGCACACAGCACATACCGTCAAAACTTGGACATCCGAGTCGGTATTTCTAGTACACTACAGACACACAGGTAAATATGGTAGGAAACCAGACGAAATGAAACTGCTCTATAACGCATCACCGGATCCGTTGCCCCAAAATACGCAGAAAATATCCCCGCACCTCAGAGATATTGTACGGGGATATCGAGTTTTTGTTTTACCCTTTCAAGGTAACCAATAAAAATATCCCATTCATGTCTTAGAAAATACTGGACTTTTTTTCTATAAGTTAAAACAGAGTTACGCTTTTTTGTTGAGGTCATTGGTTTCAAAACACTTTTCAGTGCTGATTTTGTTCCTTACGTGGACTGGCCTGTTTCAACTACAGCAACAAACAGGCGTACAAAATTAGTTGGTGTATTTTTAAACCGATCATAACACTAACGATAAATTCGGTTTCAAATTTCTTTGGACCAATATTCTACAATAGCTGCTCCCAGACTGCACTAAGCTTCATCATAGCTAACTTTACCTTAAGGGCACCATACAAGTGTGATAAATCGCTGAAGAACCAAAACAAAACTATACAACGATGCATAATAATTACCCGACCCACAGCCAGGCAGAGATATTGCCACATTTGTCCGGTTCGTCGCGTCATATTCATTAGATTCTTTGGGAATCGCGAGCTATCAGCGATTCTGTAGCCTGGTTGTAAAGATGGCAACTCCATTTTTTTGTGAGTTGAGATTTGAAGAGCAAAGAGTCGCAAAAACGGCCAGAAACATGTTAAAACTATATCTAAACGTCTGTCCTAGCTACGAAGTCAGCCAGCCCTAAAATGAGGTGGTGACAAAAACGGTCATTTCCTCCAAGTGACATTCACAAAGTTTTACTCTGTCGCCTGACCCCGCAAGCTCATGACGTTTATTAGAGTTATATTGACGAGCAGTGTGTTCTGCATCTGTTATTGCTTATTGTGGTGTCACCGCCAGACACCACACTTGACAGGTGGTAGCCTTTAAATCGGCCACGGTCCGTTAGTATACGTCGGACCCGCGTGTCGCCACTATCAGTGATTGCAGACCGGGCGCCGCCACACGGCAGGTCTAGAGAGAATTCCTAGCACTCGCCCCAGTTGTACAGCCGACTTCTACGCTCTCATTTGCCGAGACGATAGTTAACATAGCCTTCAGCTACGTTATTTGCTACGACCTAGCAAGGCGCCAGTATCCGTACTATTGATATAGTGAATCATGTACCATGAAGAACGACGTTCTTCATTAATGGATTAAAGTTAAGTATTCCACCAGCTACGTGCGTTTTTCTCAATTCTAATTCCCTTGTCATGTTCCAGACCTCACGCCAGCCTGCGTGAGCTAAAACGCGTGCATTTCGGCCTCCTTCAGTTACAATGTGTTGGCTCTCCGGCCAACCACAACATTTATTACTGCAGAGTTTACTAACGAACCATTATTAAAAACTGTGTTCAACGATACCAATAGATATATGTGAGGAGTTGCAAAAGAACCTCCCATGTATAAAGGAAGAATGAAAGTTCCAAATCTATTAAATTGGAAAAGACAAAAACAGAACTACAAATACACATTCTTTGATATAACTTGACTTTTGAGCGATGTTTCCAGTAATCTTTCATCTTGTTCCTCCTGTGAAGTCTACATGTTTGATATAAAACATGACTGTTAGTATTTTAAGACAAACTGGTTATACAATTATGGATAGTTTCGATATTGTTTTTAGCTACTCTGTTGTACCCTATATCCTGGATTCTAGTTAATAATCATAGTCGGTAGATGACTAATGGAACAATAAACAGCTGATGGTTAAAATGCATTTCATAAAAAATAAAAACAGAAGGCTCTGAGTTAGTCTTAAAAGTAACCTCGTTGATGTTTTAACGTCATTGTTATTTTCAGGTGTGCAGCAAATGCATTACCTGAGCTTGCATGTGGCCACAGAGGAAAGAAACGTTGCAGATTGTTAAAGATGCACGATATAAACATGTTTCATACAGCATTACAATCTATTAAATCCAAAACCACCACACATGCCTTCCTTCTTAAGTTTTGTTCAACAGCTCTTAACAGATCCACGGAAACAGACCTGGAAACAGAGCAAGGTCTATTAAAAAGAGTAACTCATACTTTCTACAAACTGCGGCAGCAAACAGAATAAAAATATGTAGTCAGGTATTCAGCGAGGTTTTCCGTATTACAGAACAAGGAGCTGAAGGTGTTTATAATATTTAAGAGAGGAGGATCTCTGTTCCCTGTTGTAATACGAGATGGTTAAAAGAAGGCTGGCATTTATTAAAATAAAACCGATTAACTCAGATTTTGTCAAGCAATTTAAAGGCACTGAATCTTACTACATTAGAGCAAGAAGTACTCGTATTTATCTTTAATCAAACTTTTCTGTACCCAAAATGTTGAATATATATCAAGTATCAGTTTCTGGTGACTTAACACTTAAAGAGTGTTTTTTAGACACTTATATGCGGCTAGCCTTGAAGAAACTGAAAACAGAATTATCTGTACACAAAACTCTTGCTTCAGGATTTTTTTGTCTTTAAGAAAGTAGAAAATAATGTAGCTGTAATGACATATGACATGCAGAAAAATATGTCATTACAGAAACTTCCAGACCAAATCACATACTATTCAAGGCAGCAACTGGATGTTCCAGTGTATCTGAAGTTCTACATAAAGAGAATGTATCAATTTATTCTTGGACTGAGCGTGAAATGAAGTCTTCAAACGAAATAGCCTCTGCAATATCTGAGGAACTTGGGTGTAAATGTGAATTGACTATTTTGAAGGCAAAGATACTGTGCGGCCTGTAGCAGATGGGTGACCAGGACAAAACAAAAATACGACCTTTTTAACAATGTGTGTTATTTGTCTACAAAGAACAAAAGTTACGATCATAAAATTGAACTAGTGTTTCCTCTGACACGGCTTTCTTGCTGTGTGTCGAGTATTTGATGCAATAGAAAGAAGTATTATTATTGTTGTTGTCTTCAGTCCTGAGACTGGTTTGATGCAGCTCTCCATGCTACTTTATCCTATGCAAGCTTCTTCATATCCCAGTACTTACTGCAACCTACATCCTTCTGAATCTACTTAGTGTATTCATCTCTTGGTTTCCCTCTACGATTTTTACCCTCCACGCTGCCCTCCAATGCTAAATTTGTGATCCCTTGATGCCTCAGAACATGTCCTACCAACCGGTCCCTTCTTCTGGTCAAGTTGTGCCAGAAACTCCTCTTCTCCCCAATTCTATTCAATACCTCCTTATTAGTTATGTGACTACCCATCTAATCTTCAGCATTCTTCTGTAGCACCACATTTCAAACGCTTTTATTCTCTTCTTGTTTAAACTATTTATCGTCCATGTTTCACTTCCATACATGGCTACACTCCATACAAATACTTTCAGAAACGACTTCCTGACACATAAATTTATACTCAATGTTAACAAATTTCTCTTATTCAGAAACGCTTTCCTTGCCATTGCCAGTCTACATTTTATATCCTCTCTACTTCGACCATCATCAGTTATTTTGCTTCCCAAATAGCAAAACTCCTTTACTACTTTAAGCGTCTCATTTCCTAATCTAATTCCCACAGCATCACCTGAATTAATTTGACTACATTCCATTATCCTCGTTTTGCTTTTGTTGATGTTCATCTTATATCCTCTTTTCAATACACTATCCATTCCTTTCAACTGCTCTTCCAAGTCCTTTGCTGTCACTGACAGAATTACAATGTCATCGGCGAACCCCAAAAATTTTTATTTCTTCTCCATGGATTTTAATACCTACTCTTAATTTTTGTTTTTGTTTCCTTTACTACTTGCTCAATATACAGATTGAATAACATCGGGGACAGGCTGCAACCCTGTCTCACCCACTTCCGAACCGCTGCTTCCCTTTCATGCCCCTCAACTCTTATGACTGCCATCTGGTTTCTGTACAAATTGTAAATAGCCTTTGGCTCCCTGTATTTTACCCGTGCCACCTTCAGAATTTGAAAGAGAGTATTCCAGCCAACATTGTCAAAAGCTTTCTTTAAGTCTACAAATGCTAGAAATTTAGGTTTGCCTTTCCTTAATCTATTTTCTAGGATAAGTCGTAGGGTCAGTATTTCCTCACGTGTTCCATCATTTTTGCGGAATCCGAACTGATCTTCACCGAGGTCGGCTTCTACCAGTTTTTCCATTCGTCTGTAAAGAATTCGCGTTAGTATTTTGCAGCTGTGACTTATTAAACTGATAGTTCGGTAATTTTCACATCTGTCAACACCTGCTTTCTTTGGGATTGGAATTATTATATTCATCTTGAAGTCTGAGGGTATTTCGCCTGTCTCATACATCTTGCTCACCAGACGGTAGAGTTTTGTCAGGGCTGGCTCTCCCAAGGCCGTCAGTAGTTCCAATGGAATGTTGTCTACTCCGGGGGCCTTGTTTCGACTCAGGTCTTTCAGTGCTCTGTCAAACTCTTCACGCAATATTGTATCTCCCATTTCATCTTTTTCTACATCCATTTCCATAATATTGTCCTCAAGTACATCGCCCTTATATAGATCCTCTATATACTCCTTCCATCTTTCTGCTTTCCCTTCTTTGCTTAGAACTGGGTTTCCATCTGAGCTCTTGATATTCATACAAGTGGTTCTCTTATCTCCAAAGGTCTCTAATTTTCCTGTAGGCAGTATCTGTCTTACCCCTAGTGAGATAAGCCTCTACATCCTTACATTTGTCCTCTAGCCATCCCTGCTTAGCCATTTTGCACTTCCTGTCAATCTCATTTTTGAGACGTTTGTATTCCCTTTTGCTTGCTTCATTTACTGCGTTTTTATATTTTCTCCTTTCATCAATTAAATTCAATATTTCTTCTGTTACCCAAGGATTTCTAGTAGCCCTCGTCTTTTTACCTACTTGATCCTCTGCTGTCTTCAGTACTTCATACCCATTCTTTTTCTACTGTATTTCTTTCCCTCATTCCTGTCAATTGTTTCCTTATGCTCTCCCTGAAACTCTGTACAACCACTGGTTCTTTTAGTTTATCCAGGTCCCATCTCCTTAAATTCCCACCTTTTTGCAGTTTCTTCAGTTTTCATCTATAGGTTATAACCAATAGATTGTGGTCAGAGTCCGCATCTGCCCCTGGAAATGTCTTACAATTTAAAAACCTGGTTCCTAAACCTCTGTCTTACCATTATATAATCTATCTGATACCTTCTAGTATCTCCAGGATTCTTCCACGTATACAACCTTCTTTTGTGATTCTTGAACCAAGTGTTAGCTATAATTAAGTTGTGCTCTGTGCAAAATTCTACCAGACGGCTTCCTCTTTTATTTCTCTCCCCCAATCCATATTCACCCACTGTTTCCTTCTCTCCCTTTTCCTACTCTCGAATTCCAGTCACCCATGAAAATTAAATTTTCGTCTCCCTTGACCACCTGAATAATTTCTTTTATCTCATCATACATTTCATCAATTTCTTCATCATCTCCAGAGCTAGTTGGCATATAAACTTGTACTACTGTAGTAGGCATGGGCTTCGTGTCTATCTTGGCCACAATAATGCGTTCATTATGCTGTTTGTAGTAGCTTACCCGTACTCCTGTTTTTTTTATTCATTATTAAACCTACTCCTGCATTACCCGTATTTGATTTTGTATTTATAACCCTGTATTCACCTGACCAAAAGTCTTGTTCCTCCTGCCACCGAACTATTAAGACAATATTATTAAGACAAACGATATGATTATGTAGCTTAATGTATACGAAGGAGAATTTAATTACCATTGAACACAAATTTGTAGGAAAAATAGAACCAATCAAGATTACAAGGCGGAAGCTAAACCTGTCTTAAAGATCCATCTAAGCTTCATTTTAAGAATTCACAAGCCAAAGGGTTAGTTTCAACCAAGAAACCGAAGTCAATCGATGTCAGTGGCGAACCAAACGGTCGTTTTGAAATCTACCAGTCTTTGTTGGTAATGAAACCTGGGGAAAAACCAATGAGTGGAAGTAAATGTATCAATACCTGACAATTCATAACTTGAATATGAATGTTTGAATGAATCGTCTAATGAAGGACATGAAATTGACGTCAGTCAACTTGTTTTACTGGAGAGTTAAGATATTTTTCGGACTTCGTTTATTTGCAATAATTTATAATATGTAAACAGTTTTATATTACCAAAGTTATATTTCCATACATTGCCTATTTCGTTATTTGACCAGGACAATTTCAACACAGGCCTTTTATATCAGTCATGACTTACTATTACTGACGAAGCTGACACACACCACGAAACACACACCACCAGACACCATCTTGGTGGAAAATGCGGCCATATCCAATTGTTGGTTACAAATTCCATCATGTCCGTATTCAACTGTAAATATCTCTTAATGAATACTAAAATACACAGAATGTATGATTGTATTTCAGACTATTGCTACTGTATAATCAATGAACAATTTTTCAACAATACCACTTGTGGGACAGTAAACTTTTTGCCCCCTGATAATTTTGCTATATGGAGTTCGCCATCTTTGAAATCAGGCAGCAGACGTATACGTCACGAATATCCAACAAACTGTCATGAAATATTTCTGAGAAATACGTATTTCGTATAAAAGAGCTAATTGATTATGCATACAAACGTAGATGCAAGTAAATTCTTGCCTTCAAAGAATATAAATAATACATTAATGAACACTTAACTGTAGTAGATAAACGGCAGACAGAGTACTACTATTTCTTCTAGTAATTTTCAAGATATTTAGCGGTATTGTTAATTCTGTAATCCTTTATAAATTCTGAATCAGGACTACGGTGTGTGGCGTTGTGTCAGAGTCTGCAATTTTACATTGTGTCTTAGGAGCGCAGGTGAGTTACGTAAACCTAATAATTGGATTAGATTTGTGGTCTTTCATCTGGTCAGTAGAGGTACTGTTTAGTCACTGGATAAGCAAATGTAGGATATATCTACTGAACAAAATTTAAAATGTTCAGATCTTTTGAAAACTTAGATAATTATGCAAGAATTAATCGTGATACCACACTTATACAACTGGCCAGTTTGCAAAGAAATAGCAAAATTGGGAATAGTAGATTCCGGTAGCAGCCCATATTCTGATCTGTTATATCCCCTTACCTTGTGCTGAAAAGCTGAACATTACTCCGAATCACAATATGTAGTCATATCTGTATATTATTATACATCCATTTTATATTTTCAGAAAGCTTTTTTTAAATGATTTCTTTTCATATTGCTTAGCGCTGAGTATTGAGATTATATCTTTCTCTAATTCAAAATAAATCTTGTTGATTGTTCTTGAAATAATCATTTCATTGATAGTCCCGTATCCTAAGTGCGAAATAATTTTGTCTTTTGAGGTTTTTCTTGAAGTTATAAAAACAAGTTGCTAAGGAGAAGCTAAATCATAACAGGAGATAAATATTTAAACCTGGGGGCTAATTTTAAATCTAGAGTGTGCCAAATAGAAATGTAACAACACCAACAACACCAACAACACCAACACCAACACCAACACCAACAACAACAACAATAATACGAGGTTACGTACGTGACAATCTGATACTTCGAGCGTGAAATATATGGTTTTTGAAGTTCTTATCTTTCCTTTGCCGCCTTCAGTCTGTTGAGAAGCCGAAGTTGTCGAAATACTTCAATTTTTTATGATTTCATAACTGGAGCATTTCGTTCTTTATTGCTTACCTTTTGACCATATAAAATGCTTGCGTGATTCGAGCGTCGGACTGCCGCTCTTGCGATGTGGTGTAACTTCCCGATGGACACTGCGTGTAGGTCCGGGAGCCAACTGGGCTCTTTGCCTAATGTGGACTGGGTTCAAGCTTCAGTAGGCTACACGGTTTTAATGTCAGGGAATTTCCGTTGAAATGCTACTTTAGAATGGAAAGGCAATCTACACCTCGCATTGCATAAACTACTTTGTAATCACGCTTGTCTATATTATGAAATTATAAGTTTTTGAAAGTTTTTAAACATGCGACGCTAAGGTAAGGACACGTCTCGGCCGCACATTTAAGCACCCTGACCTATGTGAGGATGGGAGCGTCACCATGACAAGAGAGATCATGTGGTTCCCAGCCGAGTATAAGCCATTGACTAAGATATTTCATGAGCTTCTCACAGTTCTAGGTCTTTCTGACTTTCAAAAATCTGTTGTAGCGACTGAGAAACGAACACAGAACCACCGCGTTGATAGCCAGCAATGGTAAGCTCTAGCCAACAGAGGCTACTTTTCATCATTTTTCTGTATTTTTTCATTAAGTCATTTCAGAAAATTTCTTTCGCAGTTAAGATTTTTGTCAGAAGTGGTTAATCTGTGTCCAAAACTCATAAGCATGATGAAATATGCAGACTACTGCAGGACATTAGAGACACTCTGACCCAGAACTCTATAAACACTAGAAAAAGTCGATAAATAATTACAGCAAGGAAGTGAAATAGGGCTGTAGATTTACAAATGATCTACGGCACTAGAGCTCCGTGAGCTTTTATAAATCACGCTATTCTCTATATACAACAGTATGTTGCAACGGCAGAAAATTGGAGAGAAATGTTGGGAGATCTGCATAGGAACGATAATTTTTGCAGGAATTGGCAGTTCAGTCTCAATGTTAAAAAGTGTAAAGTATTGCAGGTAAATAGGTAACAAGACCTAGTAGTGTTCGATTATAGTACCAATTAGGCTCGCAGTTCGTTGTGTAGTGGCCCGCGTTGCTCCCCCTGACTCACGGGATCCCGGCTTCGATGCCCAACCGGGTCGGAGATTTTCTCCGCCCGGGGACTGGGTGTTTGTGTTGCCCTCATTATTTCATCATCATTCGGGAAATGGTGAGACTGGAAAGGGAAAAGATTGGGAATTTGTACGGGTGCCGATAACCACGCCATTGAGAGCCCCATAAATCAAAATAATATCATCAGTACCGATTATAGATTTCTGAAAACAGTAACAATTCTAAAATATGTACAGAGTGTTTCCAAATGAACTCTTCAACTTGATACAAACTTATTCATAGAATTTGAAGACCTGGTCTTGGCATAACTCTGTGGGAAAATAGATGAACTATACACGTACATAGTAAGCTAGTACGAATCGCACCATCGCAAGCCTTCCCTGGTCGCGAATGTACTTGCTGCGTGTTCTGGTTTCATGAATCAAAGTCTGTGACAACTGTGCGAAGTAATATTCATACTACGTGCGGTACAGACTCTTCCACTAGGTCTACCACTTATGAGCGGAGTAAGAGCTGTTCTGAAATTTTGTGCCCGGTAAGCGATTAAAAATCCTCAGATCGATCGCGTGAGACTGATGACGTAGAGCAACTGAGGCAAAGATTTGCTAACAGTTCTATAAAATCGGCATGGAGTGCTGCTCACGACCTGGCCATCCCACATGTGTTCGATTTGCATTTGTTAAAGAGACACTTGCATCTCTCAATATACAAATTAAGAAAGGTGCAAGAACGAAAAACACTTAAGACTACTTGCAATAGTTTTTGTGAGTAAGTGCTGCATCGATTGGATAAAACGGAAGAATTCACTGGAAACGTCATCTGTGACGAGTCGACTTTAAACTTGAGCACCAAAGTTGATAAACGCAACTGTAGGAGGTAACGCTACCGCTACGCTACGGAGGCGGACTTGGGTAATGTAAATCCGTGACAAAACAGGGAATGTGTTCAAGATAGCCCAGAAGTTAACACTCTTAGTGCCTTGAGGAAGAACAAAGTTCATGGCCCATTATTTTTCCACAAAAAAACGGTCAGTGGAATAATGTACTTAAATACGCTGGAAAACAGTTCAATAAATGTGATTGATGAGACTGGCCAACAATACAGCGTGGACTTTATGCAAGATGGCGCACTGCCACAATAGCTCACCGACGTCCGATATTTCTTCAACAATCGCTTTCCAGGTTAGTGGAATGGTTTCATGTCCCCATGTTCCTTGGACCTGAAAGCTCTTCGTTTTTTCCTTGCAGGCATTCAACAAGAACATTATGTTTGTACCATTCTTACCAGCTTTCTCTGTCACTTTCCAGAGCAATGGGACAAATTACGCCCTTCGTGCAACAGCTAGACTATAAGGTAAAAAAAAAACATCAAATCAGGTCTGTGAGTCAAATAAATCAATCAGTATATATTTTCCAAGTTGTTCTCTTAGAAACGCAGAGTAGAAGGATCTGTCCAAAGTGATGTAAACTGGAATGACAGCATAAATTAATTTTTAAAATGCAGATGGCAGACAGATACATTAGAAGAATTCTAGGAACATATACTTTTGCACGGATTAACTCTCCTACAAAACTTTAGTTGGGCCAGTTCGAAACGAAAGCGACGAATTTCGTCACGGGATCATTTATTAAGCATAATATCGGTGCTGAGATGTTCTTCAAATTCCAGTGGCAGTCGCTTCAGGGGAGGCGATGTGCATAACAGAAAAGATTATTGTAAAAATTCCGAGTGTGTGTTCTATGAGGATTCGCTCTACATATTACTTCCTCACACAGACATTTCGCGAAATGACGATGACTGGGAAATAAGAGAAATTGGAGCTTATACAGAAATTAACCGGCAGTCTATCTACGCAGCATTCGCGAATTGTACAACTACATGGGGTACCAGAAGCACATTCTGCCACGCAGTACAGATGTTGATATACTAGTACAAGAACACGGATACGTAATTCCGGTTGGTATGAGACATATAACGTCTTTGAATTGTGTAGTTTGGATCTGGCCTTACTTAGTGAGTCCCACAATTCTAGAGAACTTCAATTAAAGGAAGGACACTTTCTTATGAATGGAGGCTATTTATGATCATAATTTGGCGGATGATTATAGTTTTGTAATGCGCTCCAGTTAACTGCGAGGAAATGGTCGTCAGGTTCTTTGTTTATACTTCTCAGGCGCAGAATTGTGGCTAATTACTAATACAACAGAACATTTACACAGAGTGCGATAAATCATGGGTATTTGCCTTACTTCATACTAAGGAAGCCTTAGATAATCTACGCTTCACCAGGCTCACCATGTTTGCACTCTTTGATAGTCATGTATATGCCGTCGAGCAGCCGGTACTGTATAAAACGACAAATACTAGTAAATATAAAATGACAAAAAAGTTACCAAAAAACTTTTAGCACTTTTTGTATACAGTAGTACTTCTGATACATAGCATCATGTTAAGTGGGCTGAGCAATGTTTGTTTGCAAATGCTTAGAATTTGAGAATAATAGTTTAGAGTTAGTAGACACCGATTTTTAGACGATTCGTATCTGATTTTTCTCTTGAATTTCTTTTTTTAACGTACTCTTGTTCCAGGCAACTCAACGGGCGACAGAGCTTCACAGAAAACAATATTTCAGCTCCAATATACTCTTGCATTCTCTTTCTTCGATATTTCACTATGTTTTCACTTTTGATGAAAAATAACATGGCAGGAAAGCCCTGAAAATGTAGGTGAGACACAATCAAACTTAAATGCCCTACCTTTTTTAGTTGCATCTACTTATTACAACTTACATAAACTTGTTTCATGAGAACTATTTTACGTTTTATTTTTGTTTATGGTCAGTTGTTTGGGACGATGTGAAGTTATACATTCTGTGTGTGGGAATTCACTTTTTTGATAACATTACGTTCAGTTGCTACTTATTTTCTAATAAGCTGCAGTTCGTATTTCATTTTAATTAGAGAAACCGCAAATATCTTCTGTAAGAAAAATTACTATTTAATATTAGGTGTTAGCAATCGTCTTCTATTTCTGTTACATATAAATCTACAGTCCCTTCATATAGACATTCCCTCTGTTTTATGTGAGAGTCTGGATTGCTGTATAATTCCATGAAATTCTGAGACTCTGCAAAATGTTTATCAAAGCAAGAGAAATTATGGATACTTATGAAACTGATCTACCTCCGTGGTGCACGGGTTAAGTTTACAAAACAGATACTTCATAAATAAAATAATGACAATTTTAATACCAAGATAGCAAGTAATACAATTCCATTGTTCAAAAACTAACAACGAAAACAGTCTTTAGTGGCTTCTAACATTTATCATTATATAGAATTTTAACACGTAAATCAGTATTTGCACTATTTTAACTCTGAGATCAGCAAATTAAAAATATTTTCATGTTACAGTATATTCCATTTTGCTCTTAATCTTTATTGACAATACAATGATTCCAAAATGATAAAATGAATTTTTTTATATTACACAGCTACTGGAATTTCTTAATTCATATTTTTGTTGGCATTGGTCTTTCACATCTGCTAATGTTTATACAGTATTCAGTTGAGTTTCATACAATGAGATGTCTCTTCATAATATTAATCTAGGTCTTCCTACAAAACCTTTAAGTTTAAATTTTCACACCATGGTTTATGCACTTTTAAAATTTTTTAATTACAAATAATTAGAAAAATAACTTTTCAGATCCTAAGCCAGATTGACACCCCTTAATTGCCTGGTAATTACACTTTAAAACAAAAAAAGACAAACCACGAAGGAATTATCTGAATGGGACGGAAATCGGTAGATTTGATGCACATGTACAGAAAAACAAACGATTACAATATCTAGAGAAAAAGATTAAAAAACTGAGGAAGGCTATGACACGTTGATACTACTCTGGCCATTATGCAAGATTTGCAAGACTGACATTGATTTATAGAGCTGTTGGATGTCTTCGTGAGGGATATCGTGCCAAATTCTGTCCAACTGGCGAGTCAAATCGTCAAAATCACGAAGTGGCACGGGGACCCTGTCCATAACGTTCCGAACGTCAACTGGTAACCGTCTCAACCTCGTTGTCGATTGGACGTTAAACACTAATCTCCTCCTCAACTGAGTAGCGATCCGGCGACCTTACTGGCGAAAGGAGGGTTTCACAAGCACGACGACACACAGTAGGAATCATCATCGTTTGCAGATGGCCATTATCCTGCTAAAATGTAATACTAGAATGGTTTGGCACGAAGGGCAACAAAACGGGACGCAGAATGTCATGTACGTGACTCCATGGTGTACGGGTGCCGCGAATGGCAACGAAATGGTCCTGCTACGAAAAGAAATGGGACGCCACGCCAGAACTACTGGTTGTCGGGCCATATGGCGGATCACAGTCGGGTATCCCACCACTTTTGCTGGTGTCTCCAGACACTTCTTCACTGGTCGTCAGAGCTCAGTTCGAAGCGGGGCTCATCACTGTAGACAATTCTACTCCAGTCAGATTCTCAACACCACTACAAACGGGCTTGTTGACGTACATAGATACGTCCATGGTAGTCAACGTAAGAGGCATCGTGAGCTCAGCCTTCTTTCTATGAGCCACCTATTGATAGTCCTTGTGGCCAGAGAAACAGCATTTGCACGTCGGATCAATGATGATGAATCCGGGGCTGTGAACGCCTGTCTTACAATTGCTCGGCCTCACGTTCTGTAGTCGTTCTAGGTCGACCGTTTTCGTCTTGACGCTGTCACGGTTCACCCATTCTTACCACCATCGTCGAACAGTGGCATCTGTCGTATTTAAACGTCGAACGATTTGCCCATTACTCCAACCGGCTTCTTTGAGCCCAGCTACGGATCGTCTCTCAACTACTGACATCTGTCTATATTGTACACGCACCTGTCTGCGAGGTATAGTTAGTGTTCAACTGCGTGGAATGAACTACTTAAAGATGTTATTCCCTGGTGTCTACATGTCCTCTGTTTGCTATGCTTGCCAAGTGGCGCAGTTGTCAGTACACTCGACTGTTATTCGGGAGGACAACGGTTCAAACCCGCGTCAGGCCATCTTTATTTAGGTTTTCCGTGATTTCTCTAAATCGATTCAGGCAAATGGCGGGAAGATTCCTTTGAGAGGGCACGGCCGACTTCCTTCCCCACACTTTCCTAATCCGACCTAGCTGTTTGGTTACCTTCCCCGAATCAACCAACCATAAAACATCCATCGGCCACCGAAATTAATAATTTTGCTTTTCCCTTCGATACCCGTAGGAATATCAAGTTGTGAGCTGTTTGCCCGACTCCTTCGTGGTGCGTCATTTTCTTGTCTTAGAGTGTATTAACAATTGACATAACATTACTGTACATCAACCAACAAGCGAGAAAAAGCAAAATTTTAATGTTCCACACATGTATGTATTGTGCAGATCCTATGACTATGAAAGCGATGATTTCATTATTCGCTTTTGTATCAGGTTGATCTCAGTGACAGTGAGTTCTTTCCTCTTGTGTGTGGCGTAATGAAAAATTGTTTCCGTTTCTATGTCATCAAATACAGTGGAATGTCAGGTCTTAAATTGCTACACAGGATAATTGTAATGGCCTGGGAGTCGGGACAGGTTCCATCAGACTGGAAAAAGGCAGTAATCACACCAATCTTTAAACATGGAAACAGAAAAGATTGTAACTACAGAGGTATCTATAATCAGCGTTGTGGGTAAAATCTTCTCAGGTATTGTTGAAAGGAAAGTGCGAGTATTACTTGAGGACCAATTGGATGAAGATCAGTGTGGGTTTAGGCCTCAGAGGTTGTCAGGAACAGATCTTTAGCTTACGGCAAATAATGGAGAAGTGTTATGAGTGGCACAGGGAACTGTATCTATGCTTTATAGATATAGAAAAGGCATATGACCGGGTTCCTAGGAGGACGTTATTGTCTGTTCTACGAGATTATGGAATAGGAGGCAAACTTTTGCAAGCAATAGATAGTCAGGCAGCAGTTAGAGTTGACGGTAAATTGAGTTCAGGTTCAGAGTAGTTTCAGCGGTAAGACAACGCTGCAACCTGTCTCCACTGTTGTTCATATTATTTATGGATCATATGTTGAAAACAATAGACTGGCTGGGTGAGATCAAGATAAACACAAAATAAGCAGTCTTGCTTATGCGGATGACTTAGTTGTGATGGCAGATTCGATTGAAAGTTTGCAAAGTAATATTTCAGAGCTAGATCAGAAATGTAAGGACTATGGTATGAAGATTAGCATCTCCAAAACGAAAGTAATGTCAGTGGGAAAGAAATATAAACACATTGAGTGCAAAATAGGACAAACAAAGTTAGAACAGGTGGACAGTTTCAAGTACTTAGGATGCATATTGTCACAGGATGGCAACACAGTGAAAGAACTGGAAGCGAGGTGTAGTTATCTGTGCACCGTTCAATCTTTCGACCAACTTTGTTGTATGGGAGCGAAAGCTGGGTGGATTCAGGTTACCTTATCAACAAGGTTGAGGTTACGGATATGAAAGTAGCTAAGATGATTGCAGGTACTAGTAGATGGGAACAATGGAAGGAGGGTGTCCACAGTGAGGAAATCAAAGAAAAACTGGGAATGAACTCTATAGATGTAGCAGTCAGGGCAAACAGGCTTAGAAGGTGGGGTCATGTTACACGCATGAGAGAAGCAAGGTTACCCAAGAGACTCATGGGTTCAGCAGTAGAGGGTAGGAGGAGTCGGGGCAGACCAAGGAGAAGGTACCTGGATTCGGTTAAGAATGATTTTGAAGTAATAGGTTTAACATCAGAAGAGGCACCAATGTTAGCACTGAATAGGGGATCATGGAGGAATTTTATAAGGGGGCTATGCTCCAGACTGAACGCTGTCTTAAATGAGGATGATTCTATACGTCTATATCTATATACCTACTCTGCAAACCACTGACGTACGATGCAGAGGGTGCTTAACACGGCGCAACAGTTTCGTCCAGTTGCACTCTCGTACAGACTGCGTGCGTGTTTGTGTGTGTGGGCCTCCCCATTGATAAGCACTTGAGCAGCAGGAGACCTCGTCTTCACACTCCTGCGGCACTAGTACTTAGGAACGGGACAGTGCGGGCGGCGTCGATCTGCGTCTGTTGTCTGGAGGCGTCGCCGAATCTGCTGTGGACGACAGGTGCTTCATTACTCTGTATCGTCTGACATCTCTTGCCTGTGTCTAGCGTGCGCTGTGCCTACTGCTACACCAAGAAGTTTTATTTCTTGACTTTTGCATATACTAACTTATTTCAGAATAAATGGGTTGAAAATCACAAGAAACACCAAGACATTCTTAGCAATTCCATAGTGATTAGGTTATTCACGATGCTACAGAATCATATCATTCTTAAGAAAATACCCTTTCGAAGGAAACAGTCTGGAATAACTCAGTATTATTTCATTTCCATACCACAGCACTCCACGGGAAAAAAGCATTATGTTTAAGAAATAAATGATAAAGTAAAAATAAAACGAACTGCCTTCGGTTATAAATCGTGATATTTATTTCAATACACGAAGTCTTTCGAGCCCTGAGGGCTCATCTTCAGGTGCTTCACTAGTCTGCATTAGCTTTTGAGGTACATACGCATATTACACGATGGCATATTGTAATTACAATTTTTATGAAACTAAGAAAAATTCGTTACTTTTTCCAGCAGCAGTTACATAGTTTTCAAATACAGTATGAGTAAATAGTTTGATCTATATATGCACACTTTTCGTCTTAAAGCACGTATGTAAACAAAATTCAAACAAGTTCAACGAATACTCAAAGTGAGGACACTACACGTTTCACATTCACAGAAATGTTGCTATTTCTAAGATGATACAAGGTGGTTACATTATTATTTATACACGGATATCATTAGGAAAACAATTATTTGTGCAAATATCAGATTTGATCTTACGTTATGAAGTAGTTGGAACTGTTAAATACTTGTTGTGTCTATTAAAATCTGTTTTTAGACAAATTTTCTGTGTGACAGTATTTCTAATTGTTCTAGTAAGAAAGTAATGATAGAAAACTTTATCTGCTAGAAATATCAGATATGTTACACAGCGAAAAATTTTCTGAAAACATGTTAAATGAACAAACTGAGTATAACAGCCACAATTTGTTCGGCAATTTCAAAAGTTTATTTCTTCGTTAAATAAACAAGTATTTACTGCTTGCAACTGTTTCATAACAAAAGGTCACATCTGATATATGCACAAATAATCTTTTTCTAAGCGACATCCGTGTATAAACACTAACATACGATCCTTGCCTCATCTTAGAAATAGCAACACCTTTGTATGTGTGAAAATTTAACAGCTTTAGATTTGTCTGTTCTTTGACTTTTTTGTATTTTGTTCACACGTATTGTGTGAGAAAGTGTGTATGAGCAGATAAATACGTTTAGTCATACTGTGCTGAAAAACTATGTAACTATTACTGGAAACAGTAAGTACGTTTACAGGTTCATCTTAATTTTTATAAAAATTTTAGTCACAGTGTGTCGCCTTCTATTAAGTACGTTATCAATGCGAGTCCAAATATAGTGGGCATTGCTGATAAGGATATCCAGTGCAGATTACACACTTGCGCAATTCAACCCTCAACACTGAACCAGGAATTGATCAGTGCCACCTAGGGGAAGCACCCAGGCAATTGTGTGACTTATATTCAAGGTCATGACGTAACTATATGATCATCACGTGATGTAAAAATGGCGGCAACACCATCATCTAGTGGAGCACAACTACCTAGGTAACCTTGCTCAATTCCCAGCGGTTCCCGGGGGAAGAGATAGTGTGGGTGGCTTTGAATATAACTCAAATGTGTAACCAGACACTGGATGTCCTTACTTTATCAGCAACGCCCACTATATTTGCAACCTGTACCGATAACTTACTGTAATCTACCTATGTACTTCCTAACACGGCGAGTAACAACTCTAACACAAATTAGTGAAGCATCTGCAGCTGAGCCCTAAGGCTCGAAATGCATCGTATATAGAAATAAAAATAACGATTTCAAACTGAAGACCGTTTGTCCTTTTGTTTACTATAGTAATACAGTCAAGGACGCAACAATGACAAATGGAGAAAATTATAAAATGATAATTTTTAAAGCTTTTAACGATGTTTACTGGAATATATTCTACGATATTCTGAAGTTATCAGGCATAAAATCTAGGAAGCCAAAACTTCTCTAAAACTTGGCCGAAACCAGACTGCAGTTAGATGGGCCGAGGGACATGAAACAGAGGTAGTTGGGACTGCACTATATCCCCGTAGTTATTCAATCTGTGTATAGAGCAAGCAATAAAGGAAACCAAGGCTAATGTTGGAAAACGGGTGAAAACTTCTGGGAAATTAAACAAAAACTTTCTAGTTTACCGATGAAATAGTAATTTGTCCAAAGTTGGCAAACACTTTAGAATTTTCTTGAACGGAATGGATACTGGCTTGAAAATAGGTTGTAACATGAACACCAAAAAGTAAGGGGGTTGGGGGGGGGAGGTAATTAACTGTAGTCGAATGAATGTGAGGTACTTCTTGGGACATTAGAACATGAGATGTCTAGGCCGAGTTTTAGTAATTGGACAGGAAAATAACTGACCTTGGCAGTAATAAACAAGATAGTAAACATCCACTCCTGGAAATGGAAAAAAGAACACATTGACACCGGTGTGTCAGACCCACCATACTTGCTCCGAACACTGCGAGAGGGCTGTACAAGCAATGATCACACGCACGGCACAGCGGACACACCAGGAACCGCGGTGTTGGCCGTCGAATGGCGCTAGCTGCGCAGCATTTGTGCACCGCCGCCGTCAGTGTCAGCCAGTTTGCCGTGGCATTTGGAGCTCCATCGCAGTCTTTAACACTGGTAGCATGCCGCGACAGCGTGGACGTGAACCGTATGTGCAGTTGACGGACTTTGAGCGGGGGCGTATAGTGGGCATGCTAGAGGCCGGGTGGACGTACCGCCGAATTGCTCAACACGTGGGGCGTGAGGTCTCCACAGTACATCGATGTTGTCGCCAGTGGTCGGCGGAAGGTGCACGTGCCCGTCGACCTGGGACCGGACCGCAGCGACGCACGGATGCACGCCAAGGCCGTAGGATCCTACGCAGTGCCGTAGGGAACCGCACCGTCACTTCCCAGCAAATTAGGGACACTGTTGCTCCTGGGGTATCGGCGAGGACCATTCGCAACCGTCTCCATGAAGCTGGGCTACGGTCCCGCACACCGTTTGGCCGTCTTCCGCTCATGCCCCAACATCGTGGAGCCCGCCTCCAGTGGTGTCGCGACAGGCATGAATGGAGGGACGAATGGAGACGTGTCGTCTTCAGCGATGAGAGTCGCTTCTGCCTTGGTGCCAATGATGGTCGTATGCGTGTTTGGCGCCGTGCAGGTGAGCGCCACAATCAGGACTGCATACGACCGAGGCACACAGGGCGAACACCCGGCATCATGGTGTGGGGAGCGATCTCCTACACTGGCCGTACACCTCTGGTGATCGTCAAGGGGACACTGAATAGTGCACGGTACATCCAAACCGTCATCGAACCCATCGTTCTACCATTCCTAGACCGGCAAGGGAACTTGCTGTTCCAACAGGACACTGCAAGTCCGCATGTATCCCGTGCCACCCAACGTGCCCTAGAAGGTGCAAGTCAACTACCCTGGCTAGCAAGATCTCCGGATCTGTCCCCCATTGAGCATGTTTGGGACTGGATGAAGCGTCGTCTCACGCGGTCTGCACGTCCAGCACGAACGCTGATCCAACTGAGGCGCCAGGTGGAAATGGCATGGCAAGCCGTTCCACAGGACTCCATCCAGCAGCTTTATGATCGTCTCCATGGGAGACTAACAGCCTGCATTGCTGCGAAAGGTGAATATACACTACTAGTGCCGACATTGTGCATGCTCTGTTGCCTGTGTCTATGTGCCTGTGGTTCTGTCAGTGTGATCATGTGATGTATCTGACCCCAGGAATGTGTCAAAGTTTCCCCTTCCTGGGACAATGAATTCACGGTGTTCTTATTTCAATTTCCAGGAGTGTAGCTTAACTATAACAACATCAAGACTTATTTTCTCAAAGAAGAAGAACTAGTGATATCGAAAATAAATTTAAGCGTTAGGAAGTCCTTCGTGAAGTCACTGTATGAAAGCGAAGCATGTACGATTAAAAGCTCAGGAGAAAAGAGAATGGAAGTTTTCGAAATGTGATGCTTCAGAAGACTGCTGAATATTAGGGGGATTAATGATGAGAAGATACAGAAGCGAAACAGGATGAAAATGAATTTATGGCACAATTTGACTAAAAGCAGGGCTAACCAACAGGACATTCTGATGCATATTAATTTGGTAATGGTGGAGAGTTTGAGGGGTAACTGCTGTAGAGGGAGACCAAGGGTTGAGTACAGTAAGCAGATTCAGAAGGATGTAGATTGCAGTAGTCAGTGTAGAGGCTTGCAGAGGACATACTAGCATTGGGGAACTGCATCAAACCAGTCTTCGGAGTGAAAACAACAACAACAACAACAACAACAACAACAGGAATAGATTCACTTTGCTTTGTTTAATCTCTACGTACAGGTGAAACAGTCTTTTTTTATTAAACACTGTCCTACAGAATTTCCCTGACCAAGACAACTCAAACTTAACCTACCCACAATACACAAGCCGAACGCAATCTGACTGCTATACGTTGACAACATGACTTCCAATAATTAACACAAAATAATAGCCCTGAATTGCAAGAAATCCTAACAATACAAATCCAAAATATATGAAATTAGGGGAATATCAAACTACTTCCAGCTCTGATAATTGGACAAACTCATTACAACTACGAATCCCGCTAATGGAAACCCCATTCTTTTTCGTAAGTCACTTACCCCACAGAAAATCTTCATAACACGAACTACAGGAATTACAGCAAGTAGCAACAACAGCCAGCTAAGTAAGAGGATTCTACCTACTCTAACTACTAGGAGGTATATGGTTATCAAAAGTTTGTTGAACAGCAAACAATGTATTTAGAAAATTTTACTTAATTCATGTGACATCCAGTTCCAAGAACTATATAGTTGTCAATAATTCCACTACCCAAACATTATCAACCATACATCCATTATGATACCTTTTCTTGCATCTCATAAGCAATTTCATCTAGCCTTGCATTGCGTGCCCAACCAACACACAGTCTCTACTAAGAAAAACATGTTCATACGCTTCTCTATCCACTCGCTAACTGCTAGTCCGTCCAACCACAGAATCTCTTGTCAAGGGCACCGCAGCGCTGTCAGCGATATTAACACAGTCTATAGCGCTGCCAACACACAAACAGGCTACTTACCACAGGGAACGCCCTGACTGACCGACTCGCGCGCTGACTCATCGTCCAGCCCATATTTGCAGGGGGTGTTGATCTTATATTGCAGCCGGCGTTTAAGAAGGAAATTTTCAAAGTTTCACCCCTAAGTGGGTGAAACAGCGGATGAAAGATTTTTGAGAATATGTCGCTATTAGGCAGTTTTGAAGTTAGATCTACGAAAATCAGTATTTGGCTTCTCGGTCAGAAATAAAGAAATACGTGTTTCACAATTTTTGGAAAATTTAATCCCTTTGGGAGTGAAATAGGGGACTTTTCTTGAAAATTAATTTTAATTAAAGTACTACTAAAGCATTTTTAAGGCTACATCTATTTGACCTCTGTTGGAATATAAAAAAAACACTTATTTCAGTGTTTTTGGTAATTCAACACTTTAAGGGATGAAATAGGGGATGAAGCGTTTTGTGAAACATTTCATTATGAAAGCATTTTTAAAACAATCTATGAAAATCTGAATCTCGGTTAGAAATGAAAAAATGTATCACTGTTTTTGGGATCTCAACCCATAAGGGGGCAAAACAGTGGGTGAAATCTTTTTTGAAATTAAATCATTGTTAGAGAATTAATCAAGCATTTTTAAAGCTATGTCCATGAAAATTGGTATTCGACTTTTCAATTAGAAGTTAAAAATTTGTGTTGCACTCTTTTGGCAAATCAAAGCCTAAGGGTGTGAAATAGAATAAAAAATTTTCAGAAAATATTTTCTTATATTAAAAATTTTTTTAAGTTACATCTATGGAAACTGGTATTTCATTTCTCGGTTAGGTATAAAGAAATACGTGTTAGGCATGGCCATCAAAAACCTTGGATTTTAGCTACCACAATCTCTTTTTGGTCAGAAGTACGTACGGAAAAGACCGTGCTCCTGTTACATTATTTAGCGTGAAACGTTTAAGTGTTGAAGTTTGTGAACTACGTAAAAATTTGATTAAAGAAAAACAAAAAAAATCTGTGGATACCATACAGACTACGCGAACCAAGCAACGGGCGCTAAGCTAGTTAATGTTGTAAAAATACTGCAAAGTGCATGCAAACTGCGGACTAATTTCCGATGTGAGCGAAGTCGTCTCTTGCGGCCTTAAGCGAGCTTCGCTTATGTGTCAAATATATTTCTTCTACGTAGCAATCACAAAATCATCTCATTTTCATATTACTGCCTTTATCTTTCGGAATTTACGGATCCATACGTCTACACCGTAGATATTGCACATTCCTGGCTCTGATCATATATGAGGCGTTATCACCCGGCTATGAGTAGACGCTACTGTGTTTATGTTCTTACTGCCTGCTAATCAAGTAGTTCCCCCGATAAACTGCTTTTCTACTGAGATAGTCCTTCGGCCCTTGCTTACTCGGTTTTACTGTTTATGGAAATTCTCTCTTGTTGTCAAACGATAAATTTTATGGCCGAATCTTTCTTTTTGCGATGCCTAACATGGCGTAGGTTTCATGCAATCATTGCCCTCCGAATGAAGTAACATTACACAATTTTGAATGAAGCAACAGTACACAATTCTGAAGCGAGCGAGGAGATTTACTTTACCGAAATATTTATAAAACAACAATTTTTATTTAGTGTCTTTTGAATCCTTTATTCAGCGCCATGTTTAAAAGTGGAAGACAGCTTCGCTTAACTGATATGGGGCAGTGAATGGCGTTCACGTCGGCTCCAAACAGACATGATCACAAGGCGAGTCATCACTAATAGATTCGAGACACGCTGCGGTCATGATTGTGGATTGTTCAGTCTAGTATTGTGAAAATATAATGTAATAAGTAGATTACCACACTGGTCAATAACAGAAAAGAAAGAAACAGTCCGATTCATTGGTTGCAGCTGAATGGGAAAATGCTGAGGAATAGATTATTCCTGATTAATGCAGAATATGCCTGTAACAGATTCCATGACCAGTGGCTTTCCGCAGGGTTCAGCCTTGTCTTCAAGAGGTACCACTCAATACACGAAGGACATTGAGGGACCGGGTGCAGCGTGCAGCCAGGTAAGACACATGGGAATACCAACTGAGTTTCCGATCGAACGTAAGCCCTAAAAACTCCGTTGCATGCACGAACGGGAGAGCATTTTGGCTCAGTCGTAAGGACGGTGGAAGAAACGCCCTATATCGCCAGAAGTTGACGCATATTGACTTGAATGCTCAAGTTGGAAAGATATGCAGATCTCTGTTCGGATTTCGTAATGAGACAGAGAGATATGTTTAAAGTTTCGTTGGAATAGCATACGCGATGTGTGTATGTATAAGGTTAGAGTGGGGGGGGGGGGAGGGGGAGGGAGAGGGACATGTTAGTACAAGCGCGGTGGTGAGTCCAGGAGTTAATATTGAGGGATGAAACGTGTGGTGGTTGGTGTCAAGTTTGTGATAAGGATAAGAAATTCGAAGGTGTTAAGTGTGGGGGAGAAGAGTGGTCATCACACAGGATCCTGATGCGGGAAGATAGATGTGTAAGGCGAGCAGGAGTGCATTATTTCCGAGGATTCGGAGGGGATGGTATAATTTTGGTGTATCTGAAATTCAGGAGACATTGGCATAAGAGAAAAATGGTTCATATGGCTCTGAGCACTATGTGAAAACATCTGAGGTCATCAGTCCCCTAGAACTTGAACCGAACTAACCTAAGGACATCACACACATCCATGCCCGAGGCAAGATTCGAACCTGCGACCGTAGCAGTAGCGCAGTTCCAGACTAAAGCGCCTAGAACCGCTCGGTCACAACGGCCGGCTGCATAAGAGAAGATTAGTCGGTTTAAAGGGCTGTGAATATAGTAGTGGAAGATGTACCTCGCAAGCCCGTAGCGCTTTTTACTGTGGTCTGTTCAATTCTGGTAAAGTGGATGTGCTTGCAGGCCTCTCACTGACGCATCCCCGGTCCAGGTGGGGATAACGATTACTCGGCAGAGATTTAGCGTGACTTTGGGGCCCGATTTCAGATGATACCCGCAACTGAGCGTAGGATGTCTTTGTGCTACTATGGCAGCTCTAACTGTTCCAGACAAACTTGCCACGAGCTAAACAGCCTCACATGGATCCAAGTGCGTCCACAACAGCGTGCTTCGAATCACGTCCTTTATTGTCCTTTGTCATCACCCTACCAGCACCCAATGCAAATTCCTCGTAAGTACATGAATTTCTGAACTTTCGTCATTTGCTGGTAGGTTCTTATCGGTAACACTAAGTGTCGTCACCCGTGATGATTTTTTTTCTTCAGGAAATCTGTTCATATAATAATTTCAATCGAGTCGCGGTAAGCGTCAACGCGCCGTTTTTGTTCAAGTCACGGTCTGCGGGCCAGACTATGTATACACTTTTCTCTTCTACAAAACATTCTGGACAACGTCCTGAACATTTGATTTAGAATGAAATTTTCATCCTACAGCGGAGTATGCGCCGATATGAAACTTTATCAGATTAAAACTGTGTGCCGGACCAAGACTAAATCGGGACCTTTGCCTTTCGCGGGCAAGTGCTCTACTAGCTGAACTACCAAAGCACGACTAACGTCCCGTCCTCACAGCTTTAATTCCGTCAGTACCTCGTCGCCTACCTTTTAAACTTCACATAAGATCTCCTGCGAACCTTGCAGAACTAGCACTCTTGGAAGAAAAGATCCCCCAGGCTGTGGCCAAGCTATGTCTCCGCAATATCCTTTCTTCCAGGAGTGCTAATTCGGCAAGGTTCGCAGGAGAGCTTCTGTGAAGATTGGAAGGTAGGAGACTTGGTATTGGCGGAAGTAAAGCTTTGAGGACGGGGCGTGAGTCGTGCTTGGGTAGCTCAGTTGGTAGAGCACTTGCCCGCGAAAGGCAAAGGTTCCGAGTTCGAGTATCGGTACGGCACACAGTTTTAATTTGCCAGGAAGTTTCATTTGATTTAGAGTTGATTATTTAGAGTTTTAGCCCCATTGCGTCCTGTGACAACAACTTTGGCACACTACAGCCACGCAACCACTACTTAACACCGCCTGCTCACAACTAAGAGGTGGAATCGACATCTGTTATTTACCATCGTTAGTTCGAGCTGCCACGCTAGTTACTGTGGCTTATGTGCGAGGAATAAAATCAGTCTCGCAATATTTTGGACGAGCGTTATATACACTGCCGAAAAAAAAAGTCGCAACACCGAGGAGGAGTTGTGCGACATAAACAAATACTTGAAGGATGATGTCTATTCGAACTTTGCCCCCCGTCTTATAAGAGGGGCTAGTAGCGCCGCTATGAGGATGCAAATCAGGTTTGCTCTAAATATACGCTGTAACGGTCGTGAGCGTCTGTTGCCTTTGAGAATGGACGTGGTGAGTTGATAATAGTCAAGAATACTTTTTTTTGTCATCAGTCTACTGACTGGTTTGATGCGGCCCGCCACGAATTCCTTTCCTGTGCTAAGCTCTTCATCTCAGTGTAGCACTTGCATCCTACGTCCTCAATTATTTGCTTGACGTATTCCAATCTGTCTTCCTCTACAGTTTTTGCCCTCTACAGCTCCCTCTAGTACCATGAAAGTCATTCCCTCATCCAATCATCCTATCCCTTCTCCTTATCAGTGTTTTCCACATATTCCTTTCCTCTCCGATTCTGCGTAGAACCACCTCATTCCTTACCTTATCAGTCCACCTAATTTTCAACATTCGTCTATAGCACCACATCTCAAATGCTTTGATTCTCTTCTGTTCCGGTTTTCCCACAGTCCATGTTTCACTACCATACAATGCTGTACTCCAGACGTACATCCTCAGAAATTTCTTCCTCAAATTAAGGCCAGTATTTGATATTACCAGACTTCTCTTGGCCAGAAATGCCTTTTTTGCCATAGCGAGTCTGCTTTTGATGTCCTCCTTGCTCCGTCCGTCATTGGTTACTTTACTGCCTAGGTAGCAGAATTCCTTAACTTCATTGACTCCGTGACCATCAATCCTGATGTTACGTTTCTCGCTGTTCTCATTTCTACTACTCATTACCTTCGTCTTTCTCCGATTTACTCGGAAACCATACTGTGTACTCATTAGACTGTTCATTCCGTTCAGCAGAGCATTTAATTCTTCTTCACTTTCACTCAGGATAGCAATGTCATCAGCGAATCGTATCATTGATATCCTTTCACCTTGTATTTTAATTCCAGTCCTGAACCTTTCTTTTATTTCCCTCTTTGCTTCCTCGATGTACAGATTGAAGAGTAGGGGCGAAAGGCTACAGCCTCTTCTTACTCCCTTCTTAATACGAACACTTCACTCTTGATGGCCCACTGTTATTATTCCCTCTTGGTAGTTGTACATATTGTATATGACCCGTCTCTCCCTATAGCTTACCCCTACTTTTTTTCAGAATCTCTAACAGGTTGCACCATTTTATATTGTCGAACGCTTTTTCCAGGTCGACAAATCCTATGAACGTGTCTTGATTTTTCTTTAGCCTTGTTTCCATTATTAGCCGTAACGTCAGAATTGCCTCTCTCGTCCATTTACTTTTCCTAAAGCCCAACTGATCGTCACCTAGCGCATTCTCAATTTTCTTTTCGATTCTTCTGTATATTATTCTTGTAAGCAGCTTCGATGCATGAGCTGTTAAGCTGATTGTGCGATAATTCTCGCACTTGTCAGCTCTTGCCGTCTTCGGAATTGTGTGGATGATGCTTTTCCGAAAGTCAGATGGTATGTCGCCATTCTCATATTCTACACACGAACGTGAATAGTCGTTTTGTTGCCACTTCCCCTAATGATTTTAGAAATTCTGATGGAATGTTATCTATCCCTTCTGCCTTATTTGACCGTAAGTCCTCCAAAGCTCTTTTAAATTCCGATTCTAATACTGGATCCCCTATCTCTCCTAAATCGACTCCTGTTTCTTCTATCACATCAGACAAATCTTCACCCTCATAGAGGCTTTCAATGTATTCTTTCCACCTATCTGCTCTCTCCTCTGCATTGAACAGTGGAATTCCCGTTGCACTCTTAATGTTAACTCCGTTGCTTTTAATGTCACCAAAGGTTGTTTTGACTTTCCTGTATGCTGAGTCTGTCCTTCCTACAATCATATCTTTTTCGATGTCGTCACATTTTTCCTGCAGCCATTTCGTCTTAGCCTCCCTGCAGTTCCTATTTATTTATCCCTCAGCGACTTGTATTTCTGTATTCCTGATTTTCCCGGAACATGTTTGTACTTCCTCCTTTCATCAATCAGCTGAAGTGTTTCTTTTGTTACCCATGGTTTCTTCGCAGCTACCTTCTCTGTACCTATGTTTTCCCTCGCAACTTCTGTGATGGCCCTTTTTAGAGACGTCCATTCCTCTTCAACTGTGTTGCCTACTGCGCTATTCTTAATTGCTGTATCTATAGCGTTAGAGAACTTCAAACGTACCTCGTCATTCCTTAGAACTTCCGTATCCCACTTCTTAGCGTATTGATCCTTCCTGTCTAATGTCTTGAACGTCAGCCTACTCTTCATCACTACTATATTGTGATCAGAGTCTATATCTGCTCCTGGGTACGCCTTACAATCCAATATCTGATTTCGGAATCTGTCTGACCACGATGTAATCTAATTGAAATCTTCCCATATCTCCTGGCCTTTTCCAAGTATACCACCTCCTCTTACCTTAAAGGTTACAAAAACGCCACTATCAATACATCACTGAGTTTGGAGGAGGTCGTGTAATAGAGCTACAAGAAGTTTTATGTTCCTTCTGCGATACTGCAGAAACATTTGACAGGAATGTAGCCACTGTACATGACTGCTGGCAGCGGTGGCCACAAGAATTTACGGCCTCAGGAAGACTGGGGTCCAAACTGCTGAGAGTGGAGACCATCGTGTTCGGCGTATGGCTCTGGCACATCGTACTACATCTGCAGCAGCTTTTTTGTCAGCAGTTGGCACCACAGTGACTAAGAACTACTACAAATTAGTTTCTTCAAGGACAGCTCCTAGTCAGAAGCGATGTAGCGTACATTCTATCAACCCCAAACCACCACCATTTGAGATATGAGTGCTGTCAACCTAGAGCTCATTGGAAGGCCAGGTGGAGGTCTGTTGTGTCTTCTGACGAAACCTGATTCTCCCTTGGTGACAGTGATCGTCGTGTGGTGGTTAGAACGTCATTTGCGGGCCTGCAACCAGCCTGTCTGTGTGCTAGACACACTCAAACTGCATGTGAAGGTATGGTCTGGGGTGCGATTTCGTAAGACAGCTGGAACACAATCTTGATTTTTCCCACACACCCCGACTGTAAATTTGTGTCAGTACGGTGATTCGACTCCTTGTGCTGCCATTTATGAGCAGGATTCCAGGGGGTGGGGTGTTGTCAACAGGATAACAGTCGACAGTATACCCCTGTTGTAACCCAATATGCTCTACAGAGTGTCAACATGTCTTTACCTGCTCGATCACCAGATCTCTCCCGAATCGAGCACACATGGGACATCATCGGACGTCAACACCAGTGTCATCCTCAAACAGCGTTAATCGTCCCTGGACTAACCGACCAAGTGCAACAGGCATGGAACTCCACCCTACAAATTAATAACCAGCACCTATGAACACAAGGCATACATGTTTACATGCTTGAATTCTACAGTCTGGAGGTTACATCGGTTATTAACGTACCAGCATTTCACATCTGTAATGTTTCATCTCACGCTTACATTAACCTGTAATCTTGCAATGTTAATGACTTAAATATGCTACTTAGACGAACGTATTCGCGAGATTTCATTACTCTTCACTAAATATTTTTCGGTGTTGCGATTATCTTTCCGTCAGTGTATGTGAATGAGTGTGTGTGGGAGGGGCAGGGGGGGAAAGGGGGGAGCAAGGAGAGGGAGGGGGAGGGGCAGGACGGGGAATGTGAAGCTTCTCCGATCACTTGAGTGATCTGTTCGCCGTTTCCCAATGGGTTGTTATCCGATATGTCGGTCAGTACAACCAGAGGTACAGCAAGTGAAATGCAGCAGCAGATGTTTTCAAAGAAAGAAACACTCCCACGAACATTTACTTGACAGGAAACAATCTAGTCACGGTCGTGGAATGTGCCTGTCTTCATTTTCAGGTGGTTCTTTTTTTTTTTTTTTTTTTTTGGAATGAAGATAAGTATTATGTTGCTTGGCGACCAGGTGTGAATGTGATTAAAGTGTTGAGCACTCCAATATCCATTACTGATCACATCTTTTGGGTTTCTTTATGAAACAGATACTGAAATGTCTGATTCGTAGGTCATGTGCGTGTTCGAGTTTCTGAACTTTTTTTTACACATATGTTGAGCGCCACTCATTCTGCAACCGAACGAACGATGGAAAGGAGATTACGATTCAACGATCTGTCGACAACGGGTTCGTTAGAGATGGAGGACATGTGAATGGTGGGAAAGGCTGCGGGAAAGAAGTTAGCCGTGCACTTTCAAATGAACGTTCCCGCTTTTCTCGTTTAGTGATTTTAGGGAAGCAAATGTGGATGACTAGATGGGGATTTGTACAACCGTCTTCCAGAATATGAGTCCAATGTGGTATTCTGACCATGGCAATCAAACGAGCTTGACAGTTTATTACATAGGTGGCGTCACAAAAAGTGTCAAAATGATACATAAGTTAGACGGCTAAAGGACTCGGGATTTTTGAATGTGGAACCAAAGGACACAAATGAATATTTCAGTCGGGACGAGGTGTGGTACCAGCCATGTATGTACCTCTAAACTGCTTGTGATTCAGAGCAAGTAACCGCTTGTCGTATGGACGCTGATGCTGCTACCTAGAGAAAACAACTATAGCTTACCGTAGACTGTCGTAAGCAAGCGTAGACTACGATACTTTTCCTTGGTTACTTAAGATCATAACCGCATTACCTGTATGTCAGGTGTGCTGCATACCTATTGGGCGTCACCTGTTTTAGTTACTGAAGATTGGAAGATTATTCGCTACAGGAACTTGTGGCTATTTGTTTACTGAATGGAACATGAAATATAAATATATCTGGGGAAAGATTGGGGTGGGGAGGGGAGGAGAGAGGAGAGTAATTTCCCATTATTGTGGTAGTCTGTACCAACATTTATAAAGTTTTCAGATACCAACTTATATCTGAATTATGCGTTAAACGTGATAACATTAATAACAACGCGTCTTTTGAGCTAATAACACAAAAGTTTAACACATAGCACTGAAGGTTCGCCATCACACCATTCATATTAAAGTAAATGAGGTAATTAAAAGCAAATGGCTGAACTAATCGCTCAATAATTTGTATTTCTTTTACACAGTCTATTAAAAACGTAATGTGTAATCGATATCTCCCATGACATGCTGAATGTTAAAGTTGTTTCACATTGAATTTTATTATTCAGTACTTAGTTATCTGTCTCCTGATTCTTACAGTGTAATTAGTTTTATTAAGCACATTTTATTTGAATAAATATAATAAAATGACGACACGTACAAAGTATGTATCCCCCAAAATTTCTACGCAGGTGAAAGTTATTTTCATTGGTCTTGACATACCGCAAGTGAAACCACCTTTTCACCACTTTTGAAGGAACAAATTTTTACAAAAACAATTTGTTTAAAAGTTATTGAAGATAAAAACTTCAACATCATAGAACATTTTTTGTAAGGTTTCTTGGGATTTGAATAACCATGACTACACTTACAGAAAAAACATTGCAATACCACAAGTTAATGTAAGTGCGATGTGAAATGCTGGTGTAAGCGCCAGAATACTGAATGCCAGCATGCAAACGTGAATGCATCGTGTTCTACACGTGCCGGTTGTCGGTTTGTGTGATGGAGTTCCATACTTGTTGCACTTTGTCGGTCAATACAGGGACTTAAATGCTGTCTGTACATGACCCTGGAGTTGTGGTCTGGTGATGTTCTACATGTCCTCCACTGGAGACAGACCTGGTGATCAAGTAGGCCAAGGCAACACGTCGACGCCGTGTAGAGCATATTGGGTTCCAAAAGCGGTATGTGAACGAGCGTTATCCTGTTCGAAAAGACCGCCTTGAATGTTGTTCATGAATGTCAGCACAGCACGTCGAATCACCAGATTGAGGTACAGATTTGCAGTCAGGGCACGTGGGCTAACTAAGAGTGCTCCTGCTGTCATACGAAATCGCACACCTCTCCGTAACTCCAACGCAGGTCCAATGAGTCTAGCGTGCAGACAGGGTGATTGCAGGCCCTCAGCTCGCCGCCTCCTAACCAACACACGACCATCATCGTCACCGATGCAGATGCAGCTTTCAACAGGAAACAACAGACGTCCATCCTGCCCCTCCAATGAGCTCTTGCTTGACGCCACTAACGTCGCAAGTGGCGGCAGTTTGGGCTCAGTGGAACGCACTCTACAGGGCATCTGTTTCGGATCTGTCCCTGAAGTAACCGATTTGTAACAGTTTGTTATGTCACTGGGGTGTCAACAGCTGCTCGAGTTGCTGCTGCAGATGCACTACGATGCGCCCAGAGCCATACACCGAACACGATGGTCCCCTCTGTAGTGTCACGAGACCTTTAGAGACCGATCTTCTTGCGGCCGTACGTTCTCGTGGCTACAGTGGTTACATTTCTCTCAAGTCTTCGCAATATCGCAGAAGGGACATCCAGGTTCTCGTACATTTATTACACGACCACGTTCAATTTCAGAGAGATGTCGGTAACGGCGTCTTTGTGGCCGTAAAGGCATCCTTGACTAACATCAACGCACCACCTCTAATCTCAAAGGTAACTAACACTCACGACCGTTACAGCGTGTATAACATTATTTAGGCAGGATGAAATCTGTTAAACACTACTTTAGACACTCGGTTGACAATTCTTCCAATGTAATTCTGCACCATTTGTAGGAAAAAGATCTGTTTGGAGTAAAGTTACAATACAACACAAAAGTATTGTTTAACAGTGTAATTTTAACGTTCTTTGGTGCCACGAGGAAACGTACTTTAAGATGATGATATGAAAAGGGAATAGGAAGCAGGTGAAGAAAAAAAAATAGGGACATACTGTACAGTAAGAGGAATTTGGCAGAATATTGTAAAACCTAGGTCGAAACAAGACACCTGGGGCTGGCGACATTCTCTCTAAACTACTGAGCTCCTTGGAGAGCATACAATGACTAAACTATTTCACACTATGTGCAAGATATACGAGGAAGACGAAATACGCCTAGACTCCAAAAAAGAATGAACTAATTGAAATTCCAAAGAGGGTAGGTACTACCCATCAATTTAATAAGCCATATTTGCAAATATTGACACTATTACTCACCGAAGCACCAAAAATTGTCTCGATGAGCTCTGAGAAGGTCAGTTTCGGCCCCAGGGAACGCACGAGGCAATATTAACCCTACGACTTATCCTAGAAGATCGATTTAAGAGGAGCAAATCTACATTTATAAATTTGTAAATACAGCAAAAGCTATTGATAATGTTAACTGGAACACACGCTTTGAAAATCTAAAGGTAGGAGGGGTAAAGTACAATGCGTGAAATCTTATTTACAAATTGTACAGAAACCAGACTACAGTTTAAGGCTCGAAGGCCATGAAAGGAAAGCAGTCGTTGAGGCAGCGCAAGCCAGGCAGGGTTGCATAGCCTATCCCCGAGGTTATTCAATATGTACATTGAGTAAGCTCTGAAAGCAAGTAAGGACAAGTTAGGAAACAATATTGAAGTTCAGGGGGAACAAATTTTGAGGTTAGTTGGAGACATAATTTTGTCAGAGACAGCAAAGGACTTGGAGGAATGGACAACACCTTGAAAAGAGGTTATCAGATGACCATTAACCTATGTAAACAAAGGGTTACGCAATATGGTCTAATTAAAGATGATGATGCTGAGGGAATTAGATTAGGTAAGGAGGCATTAAATTTAATAGATAAACATCACTATTCGGCAATAAAATACCTGATCATGGCCGAAATACAATATGAAATAATAAAAAATAATTGCTAAAGAGACGTTTGTTAACATTGAGTATAAATTTAATTGGTAGGAAATATTTTCTCTGTGTATTTCCTTTGAGTGTAACCTCGTGTAGAAGTGGAACATGGGCCATAAGCAGTTCAGATAAGATCAGAATGTAAGCTTTTGAAATGTGGTATTACAGAATAACTAACGAGAAGGAAGGGGAGAGTGTTGCACGTTGGTACACTTCTCAGACTTTTGCCTCCATCCACCCCTGTAACAGAATGAGGGCATTCAGTTTTTTCAATTTTTGTACGCTGTAGTCTTTTTCTGAAATTACGGAAAATGACGCCAGTTTTTCCAATGTCGAAACATGTTCCAAGGTACACCAAGATCACGTAATCAGGAACAAATATTGTTCTAGAAATTAAAAGCATAACAATCGAGAAAATTGTGTCACTATTCTGTGTAATCGTCTATTTGTTATAATGTTACTTTACTACATACCAGGAATCAGTAAGTGTAATCAAATTAAGCAGAAATATTATAAAAATAACAGTCGCCAGTTAAATACATTTTGAAACTGAAGCTATTCGGAACTAATACAAATTTCCATTTTCAAGACAGATAAAGTTATCAGGACATTAAGAAGAAACTCAGTTCATTTTTAAGTGTCATATGTTCCATAGTAAAAGACCACATTGTGTTTCAAGGTGCACGGTAGAGCACGACCGGGTAAGTAAGGTTTAACTGTCCACATGTTACGTAAATAGTTCTAAAATATATAGCATTTTGCTGTAACTGAAGAATTAAGTCTACTAATGGAAAAATGCTCTTATCTAAGCAGCAAAGGGCGCATATGCTCCTGTATAAAAGACTCAATAGTGGGGTACCAACTGCCTCATTCTATTTTCCTCAGCATCTGTAGAATTTTCCCAAAAAGTTATGCCGTTATTTGTAACTCAATCATTCTTACTAACTCTGTCATTATCTGTGTCTCACAACCAGTGTCTCCGTTCTATGTCTCTTCCTAATACTGCCTCCTCTCACTGTAGTCTCCCTCTTGCTCTCTCTTACACTTACTCTTATTCATTTCATCCCATTGCTGCTGTCTCTTATCACTGTCGTAGTCTCTTTCTCTCATTATCGCTCGGTCGCACCCCCTTCCACATTCTCATTCTCTTTATTCCTCTCCCACTGACACTGTTTGCTTCACTCTTTTCCTAACACTATTCTCGCACTGTCAACAATGTCACACTGCCATTGTGCCCTCTCTTTCTGTCAGGTCTCTTTCCCTCTTCTGTCGGTCTCTTTCGCACCACCATTGTCTCCTCCTCACTCAGCGTAAAAAAGGGCGATATGTTCGCATGCGAAAATTCCTTGAGAAATTTTTTAAAGGTGCTGAGGAAGGTAAAACGAATGAGATGGTACCTCACTTTTTAGTCCGAGTCATTTAAGCAGTAGCATATTCGCCTTTCTTATGCTGTCACTGATAGAAATAACGAAAAATTAATTTTACAGCTCAGACCGGAATGTATGTGCACAAATATTTTGCAGGCACTTCAGTAGTACATTATGAGGTTCCCAGAACCCTTGTGATAACAGAAACTTTACAGCGTATTTCTCCATGCTAAGTCACTTTATAAACTACGTTTTAGCCTCACACCGGATTTTAGGTGCGTATTTTACGTGTACATATAGGGTAACATTGTATCTCCGAAAGGGATAAAAATATGAAGAAAATTTTCAAGTTTGTTCGAGATCTAGTTCTTAGGAATATACCATAAAAATTAAGCCCTTTTCTGCATATAGCCGTCTTGAAATCCGTGGCTCTGCTTAGTGCTCAAAACCACGTTTTTTGGTGTGTTTCTCGAGAATGGATAAATATTTTTGGAAACGGGAAGAAGGCACTTTGACATAGATGTCTACAGTATATACTGTTATAACTTTAGCAATCTTCTGCGTTTATTTATTATTATTTAGATTTCGTTTCAAACCGTATTTTACGAGCGTATTTGGCCGGCCGTTGTGGCCGAGCGGTTCTAGGCGCTTCAGTCTGGAACCGCGCGACCGCTACGGTCGCAGGTTCGAATCCTGCATCGGTCATGGATGTGTGACATATCCTTAGGTTAGTTAGGTTTAAGTAGTTCTAAGGCTAGGGGACTGGTGACCTCAGATTTTAAGTGCTACAGTGCTCAGAGCCATTTGAACCGTTTTTGAACGAGCGTATTTGATGCTTACAGGTACGGTAACTTCGAACCTACCTTTCTAACACCAATAGAACCCGAATTATAAGCACCGGAAAAGTTTACAGCTTTTATGGGTGGCGCCTCGGAACATGTTGGTAGCGCACGCTGTGGCGTGCGTACCGATTTTCTAAATGATTTTAATACATCACACAGTACCGAGGTGCCTATGACTTTAAATATTTGCAAATGCTGCACAAAGCACAACCTCAAGTCTAACAACGACAAAGAAGACTACAGAAAATGTAGGAAACTGCTTATGACGGTATGTGGTGCGCGTTCTTTCGTGTGATGGTAAAATCAGTCACTACACTGAAATAGGGATGAAACACATAGTGTATTCCTAGGTACACGACACTCCCCTACTGGATGAATTTGTGGAGACGGTAAGTTTGTGGCACAAATGGAATAAGAGGAGGAATGCTAGAAGGTCCAGGAATAGTCCATTTGCTAATTGAGAGAGATGTAGGGGGTAACAACTGTAGCGCCAGACCAAAAGATGACTACTGTAAGCAGGGTAATATCGATGTGTGTTCCAATAGTTGTGATGAGATAAAGAGGCTTGTACGGGATAGAGTAGCATGGAGTGCTGCATCAAAGAAAATGGTGTGAAAATTGATCAATAGCTGGCGCTGTATGTGTCAGAATACGTAAATGGAAACACCTGTCACACGCACGACCCGTTTAAGTTGGTATAAACACGCTGGGTACACGGCTTTTCCTCCTTTCGAGTCTGCGACTTTCGTCATGACTGTCTCAATGTGTAATCTCGCTCAGTTTGTAAAGTTGCATTAAAGAATGACTGTGCACACGTCGCTCTGCAGAAGAGCCGGACACTAAGGGTTCGAAAAAAAGGCGTTGGTCCTATTACTGCCGTGGCTCTGGAGAAAATGCTTCGGGAATTCGAAAAGACGGATTCTTCTGGTGTGCAACCAGGTAGAGGGAGGAAACAAACTGATTCGACGTCAGTGGAAGCAGTGGCCACAGCAGTGCAGGAGGAGACGAGTGGTGGTAATGCAAACGTGTGGTGCACGGAGAACTGCCCCGTCATTGGACATACCTGTGAGTACGGTGCGTAAATTCATACAAAACATCTTTGTTATCCATCCAAAATTAGCCATGTGCACGGGTTGCTTCCTGTTGACCTGCCAGCGAGAGAGACTTTAGCTTTAGAATTTCTTGCTAGCATGGAACAGGACAATGATTGGCCGTGGAAGATTTTGTGGACAGACGAAACCAACTTCCATCTGACAGGATATGTCAAAACACAAAATTGTCTATTATGGGCAACGGAAAATCCACACGTAAATCAACCAGAACCACTCCGTCCTGAAAAGATCACAGTGTGGTACGGATTTACGGCATCATTTAAAACAGGGCCACATTTATTCGAAGAGACAGGTGCTTCCGGTCCTGTTACCTGTACCGTCACTGGTAAGCACTATGAGTTTCTTTTGCGCAACCAAGTCATTCTAGCTCTACAACAGCGTGGATGGGATCATTTTTATGCAAGATGGCGCACCTCCGCACGTTGCAAATCCAGTTAAGCAGCTGCTGAAGCACCATTTCTAAAATGCGAGAATTATCAGCCGCCATTTCCCTATAGCCTGGCCGTTCCGATCACCTGATCTTAATCCGTGTGACTTCAGGCTGTGGGACTATTTGAAAGATGTGTTCAGTGTTCCGATTACAAACTTATCTGCACTGAAGGCACGCATTTCGCAAACACTTTGATCAGTTTTGAAACATGATGTTTCTCGATTTCAACGTTTTGGAGAAAGCGGTGGACAGCATATTGAACATGTTTTCTCCCAGTCACACAAATTAATAATCCCGTTTGATTTTGACCGATGCTTTTTATGAGGTTTTTGGCATCAGGACAATTAACAGATTTTTCCTATTCGATGGGATATGACCTTGCCATGATGGATAGGCTTATGTAACTAACGCCATCAGATTGTACACCCATGCTCACTGAGTAGTACAGTTTGTTTAACCTCAAACGTACACGTTAGGCTTCGTTGTATGATACACTTCTCATTTGTAGTCTATCAATTATTAAATTGTGATGCTTACCAGTGGCATCTATTGCTACATTTTGTAACTATATTTTTTTCTGCCATACGCCCCCTCCCTCCCCTTTCTCCGATAATATTCCGTAGCAATCTGACGTCATTCTGACCAGTGGTGTTATTTCTACAGCGGTTTGAAAGTTTAACTTTAATTATAATCAATCTGTATACGTAACAGATGGCGACCGCTCGAGATAAAGGGGAAATCTGGGTTCGATTTCCGGTCCGGCACTAATTTTCTCTGTCATCATTCCATTATACAGCTGATGGTAGCACGTATTCGCAGCTGCGAATACGTTTCACGTATTTCACAACGGCTGTAGTTGCCGCAGCGTTCTATAAAACGTACTTCTGAACAACACAGGACTTGCAGCTATCTTAATGCTCTCGGGAGACTGGAATCGGTAAAAGTAATGTTCACACAAAGTTGTGGACGCACAGGTGGAAGCCTTACATTCAGACACTTCTCCATACTCTGAACGAGGATTATCCCAGAAGCGAACTGAATTTTATAAGTGGTTTATCAACAGATGCGAAGAAAAGTTTCAAGATTTAATTCTTTGGCCGGTTGAAGCTATTTGTAAACTTAGCGGAACAATTAGAAGTCATTACTGGACCTAACGGGCTAACGAAGAACCATATATAACTGAAGAAAGCAATGTTAATCTACCAGATGTATCAGTGAAATGTGGTCTGCCGTCTAGACAGGCAATTCAGGTCCTGCTTCGTTGATACGACTGACACAGGTGAGTCTTACCTATAAATGTTGCACGTAACCACCACAGCTCTTAATGAAATAATTGACAATGAATATTATGAAGATTATTACTTTCAACAGGATGCGCCAACAGCTCACTTTCAATTTGATGTGAGGAAATTTCATCCGAGATGGATAAGACTAAGGTAAAATGCTGCTGACTATTCAGCACCTTCACCGAATTTAGCCCGTTCAGAATTCTATCTGTGGAGTACTAAGAACACAGTGCGAAACCACAAAACCTGGGTGATCTAGGAGAGCAAATTGAGCAAGCCTGCGATGCTGTTCCGTTAGAAACAACACAAATGGTATGTCGCTCCGTTCTAAGTCGTCGTCGGTGATGGATTGCGCAGGAATGTGGTCATTTGACCATACATCACATTCATAACTCTTAATGTATACAACAAAAAAGGTTCATTTCTATCTGCTTTAATGAAAGAGCCATTCAGCTTCAAAAAGTGTATACGTTATTGTTGGACGGCGTCTGTCTGTTCCCGGTCATACGGTTATAGAGCGTTTTGTAAATTTTTTGCCAGCTCTGTCTCCTGTAACAATATGGGACACTTTCCTGTAACACTGCGTAGACTGAAATTAACATTTCGTCCAGTGTATTACGCTTTCAGCAGTGAAGCTGGGGCTGAGGCACTTGCGCTCAGTGTCAAGGTTGTGTCTACTATCAGACAAAATACAAACCAGGAGGTTTCTCCAGTACTGAAACAGTACGTATATACATAATTGGGTGCTGCAATTCGCAAACAAGTTTTCTCAAATGTTTATAGGGATATAATTTGTGAGTTAATATAGGACAGAAGTTGATCGAAACGAAAAGCACGTAGTAAAAAACATCGAGATATACGTATCGTCGCTTTTGAACATATTCTCCCCCTTATCAAAGATAACCCAGTCGGACCGTGAATGATATTTCAGAATGGTATCAGCGGGTAAACATAACGTTGCGTAATGGTGGTGGATTGTTTACAGCGAATATTGGGAAGTCATGTGTACTCTTGGAAACATCGGAAAGGCACACACGACGTTGTTACTGCTGGGATTCGGTAGCTTCTATCTTGCTATGTGCGAGTTTGGAAAACCATTCAAGTAACTCTGACCCACGTCAAAGGGGCGCGCAATGTGCCATCGACTAGATGCAAGATAAACAATGTATACTTAAGTGTAAATGAAAATGTAAATGAAAGTGTTATAGTAACACTTCTTTGGAGACTTCAAAAATTAAGTTACACATTATTACCATAAGCGAGTAACTTTTATTGAATGCTGCGCTACACTTCGATGACACAAATACGCAATACTACTTTTCAACGTAGTTACCAACAACAGTCTAAACGTTCTACCAGACGTTGAATTATCTATGATCGAAATCCGCTCATCGGTCACGGAGCCAATCGAGAATATCTGTGCGAACGCCCTTATGGCGGTACTACACTATCATATTTCCTTGACAGGGAAATACGATAAACATTCGTCAAATTTTTTTGACAAAGATCTTTGACGTGCCGCTAGAAAGGGGCACTGCACTCGTCCAAATTCAAGACTATAGACAACTTATGGGATGCACTTGCTTTTCCACAATCGCATTGTGTGCGGGTTTGAAAGAGAAGCGGAGAGAGAGAGAGAGAGAGAGAGAGAGAGAGAGAGAGAGAGAGAGAGAGAGAGAGGGGGGGGGGGGGGGAGTAAACAAACTGTTGTTTACAAACACTACAGAGAGATCAAATAGCTGTAGTGATGCCAGCATTTCAAGCCGTTACATGGTTACATTTCGCATTGCAGTGAACAGAAGACGAGCGACTTTTATGATCACTTCTACTGTGAGGCTCTAGATTTGACATTTCTTTGACGAAAGGCAGTATTTGACAAAGTTCCCTATTGGACTGTGAAATTTCTTTGCCATAAATATTTGCCATACCAACGTTGACAAAGAAATATGTTAGTGTAATACCAGCCTTACCGTTGGAAAATCCCCCCCCCCCCTCCTTTCGTTTTGCCGAAATGATTGTTTAGACATTGTCATGATCGAAGTCTATGGCCTGCCTTTCCGATCTCTACCACTCACGCCTGTGCGTCCCTGGTCAAATTACTGCCACCATTTCACTGCGGCTGGACGCGACATTGCGTTTGGTCCACATATCGCAGAATTAAACGGTGAATCTGTATGAATATTAGACTTTTGCCCACAACCATCTTACTGTCCCACGTACTTGAAATCTGGAGTACGTTTCGAGTTACCGCGCAGTTTCACTTGCACCTTGTGATGTAGCTGTCTTGCGTACGGCATCAGAACTGTCTGCAGGAAATCCCGAATATGCACTCTCTCCTGAAAACGCTCCAGTCTTGTGGAATGGTCTTGGCGTGGGACGACGTGTTTAACTTACGTCCTGAACTCCTCTGGTTTGTATCTGTGTCGTTTCGACAGACTTACCCGACTCAAATCCCGAGAATTTTATATTGATTTAACTTCGCAAGAACGATAATGAAATTGAGACGTCTTCGTATTTCTTTTAGCAACTTTAGAAACTACGTCTTCATAGATACCCCGCAAGCTACGGTACGGCGCGTGGCGGAGTGTTCCCTGCTCTACTGCAAATCACTCCTTTGACACAGCTAAAGGTTACTAGCTCTACAGAGAAAAACTGTTGCTGTTTATAATGCACAGCATGAGACGATTGTGGGAGTTTATGCTTTACATTGAGGCTCTGACTACTATAAAAAGAACCACACGATGAAGTTTCAACAATTGAGTACAGGATTTCCGTTTAGAAACTTAATTGATTATTGAGAAAGTCATTAGCTTGCTGTATTCCTAGACGTGCAATGAAGAAAGATTAGTTTTTTAGGGTGATGCCTATGAAAAAAAATTACAGCATGCACACTATAACAACGAAATGTGTCGCTTACAGACCAATATCCCAGATGCTGGAATCTGTTATTACCACGTTCTATACTTCTGTAACGCACCTGTTACTTGCACCAGCTGTTTTCTTGTGCTGGGATGCAAATGTTCTCATAATTACGTTTATTGTTCGCCCACGCAAAGACAAACTTTTTCTTCCTTCCTTTTACGTTTATAGGGTCTTTTGTGAAGAAAGACTTCAATGTATCGTTGAAGTATTCTATCGCTCTCACTTCACAGTGATAAATAAAAACTAAGTTTAAAGGTAGAAGAAGGATGCTCGGTATTTTTCGTCGCTGGAAGTACGAAGTTTTAACGATCCACCAGTGTAGTCCGAAATATTTAATATTCTCAGGTGTTGCCAGCTCAAATAAACGTTTTATTCATATAGGCAAGCATGAAAAACTTTTACACTAGTTTTACCAGACAGGTTTGTCAAATGCACCACAGCAAAAACAAGCAATAAAAGTACTGTATCAAGTTATGTAATCAATGAAAAACAATGACTCACACCTGTCTGACGAAGAATCAAGTACACTATGAAGAATCGCAGCGTTCATATCCCAGTTCGACACACAGTTTTTATCTGTCATCAGCCTTCAAACCAGCGGAGTGAAAGATTCATTCTGCAAAAAGTTCAACTCCTGACTCATGGAGACTAAACTGTCGCTTAACTGCATCGAAGAAAGTGCTTAGCGTTTCTGTAACTTCCGTAAAACAAAGAACCAACATCTTACTACGGTAAGATCATCACATTATCACATACATCTAAGATTCTAAGTTAAGACAGAGTAAACATTTTCTTGGCATCACATTCAGAACCTCAGAGCTCTTTTCTTCGGTAGCAGAATAATTTCCACGATCCCTCGCCCGTTAACGCGAAAGCTTTGTCACTTTTTTTATGGAGACCTGCTACAAAACAGGCACAAATTGCAGAATATCCACAAAATCCTAAATCTTTCTGCTATGTTTTTCTATGTCGTTACAATTGCTCTGTGACAAGTTTCTTTTTTTTCCTACACAAGAGCCGGAACTTTATATTCCAAAAAGGTTTCCACTATAGACTATAGACTAACTTAGACAAACGTGAAGCATGATCCTCACAAAGAAATACTTTTATTAAATTCAGGAGTATACATAAAGTTCTCAGCTTATGCCCTCCTACTGCCTCAAATTTTCTGTTGATATTCCTTTTATGAAACTACAGTATACTGTTGATTGTTTTGTAACTGAATATTAAAATTAACACGAGAAGTCCCAGTTTGGTGGAACTAGTTCTTAGATGTGCTACTTATGACTTTTCTATCTATCGTGGTATATGTCATGCAGATAGAAGATTTTACCCCACAATACTGTTGAGCAGACAAAAACTGTAAGGGGGGGGGGGGCGACCAAAAAGTTTTTATTTGAATACTATACATTCCAGAATCGTTATGACCATCAGACAAAATCGCTGGCAACGTCGTTGAGGCAACGTTGCCACCGATGCACCAGGTTGAAGATAACCATTTGGTAAAGCACCATATACTGCTGCGTGACGATGTCCGTAACTGTCTCCTGCACATCGTCGTCCGACAAGAAACAGAAATCGTCGACTCTTTTAAGGCGCCAAAGGGCAGAGATTAGGACTATAGGGAGGGTGCTTCCACTTCAGAAGCATTGTTTCCCAGATCAAAGATGTGGTGTCGAATCGCGCCCAGCACCGAACTTTGTGCACCATTTCACAAGTCTGGTTTGCGATGGACATCGTGCCTGACATACATTAATTGTTCTCCGATGAATGTCTACCGATGTTTGTCCATCGGCAGCTAAGGAAAAACACCAGCAGCATATCAGTTCTGTTTGTATGCATTTGGTAATAACGTCGCCATAGTTCACGTCTCTGCATTACGCATGCATGCTGAAAGAACACTGTTGCCACACTAATCCACTGACGAGATGTCAGTGCTTGTACAAGGGGTGTTTGAAAATGTTGTGCAAAAATAAAAACTACTTACGTGTTTCGGGTAAGCTTTTTTTATTTTTCGACGTAGTCCCCTTTTAGACTTATAGTCTTCGTCCAACGCTGTTCTAATTTGTTGATCCCTTCCGAATAATAGGAATTGTCCAGGTCTGCAAAATAGCTATTAATTGCTGCAATCACCACCTCGTTCGAATAAAATCTTGGTCCGGCAGCCATTTCTTCAAATTGGGGAACAAGTAATAGTCCAAGGGAGACAATTCTGGAGAATATGGGGAATGTGAAACGAGTTGGAACTGTATTTCCAATAATTTTGCTACCACAACTGCTAAGGAGTGTGCTGGTGCATTGTCATAATGGAAAATGACTTTTTTGCGATCCAATCGACGGCGTTTTTTTGCAGCTGTTTTCAAACGGTCCAATAACGATGAATAATATGCACCTGTAATAGTTTTACCCTTTTCCAGATAGTCGATGAGGATTATCCCTTGCGAATCCCGAAAGACAGTCGCCATAACCTTTTCAGCCGAAGGATTGGTCTTTCCCTGTTTTGGTGAAGATTCTCCCTTAGTAGCCCATTGTTTAAATTGTTTGGTCTCAGGAGTATAGTAATGTATCCATGTTTCATCAAAAGTGACGAAACAACACTTAAAAGCCGTATAGATTCTTCCTGAACAGCTGCAAACTATCCTTGCAACACTTCACACGAATCCATTTTTAGTCAAGCATGAGAAATAGCGGAACCCATCTTGCGGATAGCTTTCTCATGTCCAAATTTTTATGCAAAATATTATGTACCCATTCATTCGAAATGCCCACAGCACTAGCAATGTCACACGCCTAAACTCTTCTGTCATGCATCACCATAACATGGAATTTATCAATGATTTCTGGAGTTGTTACTTCCACAGGGCGTATAGAACGTTCAGCATCACTTGTGCCCATATGGCCATTCCGAAAATTTTGAAACCGCTTATAAACTATTCTAATCGAAGGTGCAGAGGCATCGTGATGGTTATCAAGCTTCTGTTTAGTCTCCTGAGGTGTTTTTCCTTTCATAAAGTAATGTTTAATCACCACACGAAATTGTTTTTCGCCCCATTTTTGACAATCACTCGACTTCCTTGATTCACACGATTACCAAATACAAGGAAGTAGATCAATACGGCTGAAACTTTGTGCGTGTTCTTTCTAAAGAAGCAACTAACTAAACATGACCTCGACACGCGCCGATGGAGTCATCTCTCTGACCTGACTTTGCACGGACTTTTCAAACGCCCCTCGTGTAACTACATCGCAGTCGCACTGAAGTGAATATACGCTGCAGCAACGCCCATAAACTTTTTGATCGCCTCATATAAGGCCAGTATCACACCATCACATTTCTTTATAAATGTTGAAATGTGAAAATTTTATGTCTAAGAAATTTGATGGGTTATAGGGAACTTCGGAACTTTATCAAGACTCTCCTTTCGTAAAAGAAACGTGATAAAATCTAGAGCCTCGCCGTACATTTGATCATAAAAGTCGTTCGGCTTCTCGGCTTCTATCCACAGCATTGTGAAATGTAACCGCCTGGACCGATGGCATCGCTACAGCTATTTGACGTCAGTAGTGTGTTTGTAAATATGGATTTAATTTGTTTGTTCCTTCAGATCTTTATAACCACCTTGCTTCGACTGGAGTAAGAGACGAGAAAAGGCCACAATGCGATGTGCTGATTGGCATGTGGCATATACTGTAGGCGGATTCAAATCCATAATCACAGTAACAGGCATCATCCTCTATATCTGCTAACACCCAGACACCTTTTTGGCAAGCTGGTGTAGAGGACGACACTAAAATAAAAAAAACATTATTAGCTCTCGATTCTATTTTGTCTATTTTTGAACTCTGGAAGCCACTAGCTAGAAAGTGCTCTGTTTCGTACTTTTTATTAATTTTATAGTCGTTGGAGCACTAATTCTATTAATTAAATTATTCAAAAATAAAAAATTTAATGCTTGTATAGCCTACCAAGCATTTATATATCTTCAGATATTCCTCCTTTAGTGCTTTGTAAATCGCTTCACACGTATCTGGAATTGTTTTGGTTAATGTGCGCCAGTGGTTTTCGGCTGCTGTACTACAAGCTAGAGCAGCTCTCTCCTGTAACAAGAAATTGCAGTGTCACAGTTTGCCTGTCTTCTGAACATACAGCATTTCTCATGTGAGTATTCTGCTATGTAATATGAGAAGGCTCTTCACTGAGAAAATACTGAAATGCACTCTCTTCCATTCGTAGGTATTTTATGTAAGATTTGAGTGCCTCCATTGGAGTTCTCTTAAACTTGACTGCATGCTTTTATCACCTCTATGTAAAACGCACGGCTTCACCCATGTATGTTTCTTTTTTTCCCGCTTCTCTTCCAAATGCACCCACAAAGAATTTGTGGTTCAAGAAACTGCAGGTAGTTGTTGTCCGCCATCTTGGACTTTGACGAAAAATTTGATGGAAGTGTAATAACCCTTTTCAGCGCCACGTCAAAGATCTTTGTCTTCGAAATGTGATGAATATTTCATCATATTTCTTTGTCAAATAAATGAACCCGGCAACCGGCTGCAGACAGCAGGCGACAGCCAGAGAACTCAAGTCCGGTTGTTGATGAATGAGAAACAGATAAAAATCTAGTATGGGACATTCACTCTGTTTTTTCTACTGGATAGACTGAAATGGTCTTTATTATGGACAAGGGCAAGGTTCTCACTGAATTTGCTTTGAATTATTTGAATTCACTACAGAATAGTTAGGGAAATACGGTGCATTGCATAAACAAGGTATGTCAAAAAGGACTTTACAACCTTGTAATGATATCGAAATTTATTGACATAACTTACGGAATCGATAGATGCGTCATTTTGGAGCAAATAACCTCAAGTTTCAGACAAAAATGTTATTTTTGTTTGATGTGATGCGGCAAACATGCCATCAAAAAATGGTTTAAATGGCTCTGTGCACTATGGGACGTAACATCTGAGGTCATCAGTCCTGTATAACTTAGTACTTCAACGTAACTAACCTTAGGACATCACACACATCCATGCCCGAGGCAGGATTCGAACCAGAGACCGTAGCAGTAGCGCAATACCCGACTGAAGTGCCTAGAACCTCTCGGCCAAAACATTCCATCGGTATTTACTTTCTTCCCACACTGGTTGCAGAAAATCGGGCGTGACATGGGCAACGGGAGCGTAGATTCGATTTTTCTGGTCGGCTAAATTCTTCAGTAGGGGAGGAACATACACACGACCTCTAATGAAACCACAGAAATAAATCCAGTGCGGAGCGAAGTGGCCATGCGATTGGTCCTCGGCCAATCCCGCAACCTGGGAAACGGTTATCAAGGAAACCTCGAACTTGTGCCAGGAGTAAATTTTAGACCTGCTAGGAGGTTCTTTAGCGTATGCCGACCAGTTGCACAGTTCGTTTCATGAAACGAACACATGTAGCGAGCACGATCTGTGCCAGTGAAAGTAGGCTTGTGGACTGTGCACTAAGATGCCGCCCCTTGTGGCGGAATGGGGTACTGATGCACCAGGTAAGACAAACTTGAGGTGGTTTGCTACAGAATAACACATGTACCGATTCTGTAAGTTGCCTCAATAAATCTCCGCATCATTTCAAAGTTCTAAAGTTCTGAAGTCCTTTTTGACTGACACTGTATATTCAATATTGTGTATTCGGAACATATAAAAGACTTCGTAGTTTGAACTTTTAAGGCAGTGAAGTATTTCAGGCGCTTGCTGAAGTTACTAAGCTGAATATGTTATTTTAAGTGGAAAATATTTACATGAGTGAAAGCGAAAGTGGTTAATCTTTGGAGTGAATAAAATTTATTCATAGAGATCTTTGGTGTCTTTACAGATCGGGTGCAGGGACGAATATTTTTGTCTTTTACGCCGTGAACTGAAATTTTCAGTCGGGGTGAACTGCTTAACTGACCATTGTGCATTAACTAGTGTTTTACTTTAGGCCCTTAATTCTAGGAAATGGAAATGCAGTGCAACGAGGGCCTCCCGTCGGGTAGACCGTTTGCCTGATGCAAGTCTTTCGAGTTGTCGCCACTTCGGTGACTTGCGTGTCGATGGGGATGAAATGATGATGATTAGGACAACACCCAGTCGCTGAGCGGAGAAAATCTCCGACCCAGCCGGGAATCGAACCTGGGCTGTTAGGTATGACATTCCGTCGCGCTGACCACTCACCTACCAGGGGCAGACTATACACTAGTAATATGTCTGTGCGTGTCCAGGATCGTGGATATACGAAGTGAGATGAAATTGTAAGGTAGCAGTATTTTGCATCTTACTGTAATAATATAATTGTTGCAAAGACGAGTTCGATATCGGTTATTGTGTTATTTATCAGGCAATCAGCCTATTGAAATTAATATAGGGGGGTATCAGACGGCATAAGACGCGTATTAACTTTAAGAAATTCGCATGTTGCATGAAGTCGGCGTTCAGGTTAAATTTTCACGGAGTTTGGCCGGAGCGGACGAGCATCACTGCTCAAAGGCAGGGCAGAGGGGTGTGGAAGTTAACAACCGACCATTACGAGTTGGCATGCGAAAGCATCCCACTGGGGGACGCACCGCCGGTGCAGGTAGCCATCCCTTGCGTCGACAGCAGAGGCAGGACTTCGAGGGACGGCGCCTCGTTGGCGCTGGCCGTTACGCCGACGCCACAGTGTCCAGACGAGCTGGCGCCTAAGAGAGCCTTCCCACGAATCTTAACGTTTTCTGGCTTTCTAAGAAACGCGGTTAAGCTAGTGCAATGACCTTTTCCCGCGCGAGGGCGAACTGAGACACACGAATGGTGGGTTCAATTTTGAACGGAGTTTCAGTTTGTTCCAGATCGTTCTAGGCGCAGTAAGTTGCAGAATGTTTCAATTGGCTGGAAGAAGCCAGGAAATAGTGGGAGCGAACTGTGGTGGTCTGGAGCAACGGGATTGGCCAGCTCGAAAAATAGCGTGGGTGTGCTGATTTTGCAGAGGGAAGCTTTTGGAGTTGTTATCGAAGAGGAGCGTCTTAGCTCCTGTAGCTAGCGGACGTCGTGCTTTCGGCTCTGCTGTAGAAGAGTAAGTTCTTTTCAGTGTGCTGTGCAGAACTTTGAATAAGTCTGCCAGCTGCAACTGAAACTAGTATTCAGTTAGGGGAACTATCATGTTATGCTGTTAGAGACAGGCTGATTCCGCTAATTACAGCTGAGAATACTGTCTCACAGGAAGCATACAGGAGCAGAGCAATTTGCTTGAGCCACACACTATTAAATACGTTACTGGATTCCGCCTTTGGGGTGGTGAGTCCCGTCTTAACGAGTGCGAGACGATTGGAAAGAAATCAGAATTAGCTTTTGAATAGGAGTTTAATAAACAGGAAGCCTGTTCGCGAAAATAAATTCATTTTTGTTGGAATTGAGGCTCCTCGACGCAGACGCCATCGGCAGCTTGCTGACCTGTCCACGACGCTGCATTTGGTAATGTGGTGCTCAGCTTCGGCATTTATTCCGATACTACCAGAGCTCAGTTTTCCACCCACGCTCATTGAGAATTTGGTAATTGCTGTAGGTTTGTCGGACGTATTTTGTGCCGTCTGAAAAAAAAGGGGGGGGGGGAGTAGAAAATAACATGTACAGATGCGTTATCCTAGCTTAAGAGTTTTGGAATGTAAGGGCCATTGCTGTTACTAGCTTAAATTTATCACTAATAAATGAATGTCATTGCTCAGTTTGATGTTAGGAAGATTGTTGTTCAATAAATGTGTTCAACGCTATCCTTGTTTGTTTAGTAGTAATCAGTTCCCTGAACACTATTTAGTTATTAAATATTAATCAAAATTAATGAAGGGGCAGTTTTAATTAACAGGTTGGGTCTCATAAGAGGCCTTCAGCCAGAGCTAACTACCCGTTCGAGTAGGGAAAGTGAACAAGTAAAAGCATTCCTGTTAAAACCCCCTCAACATTTGGCTGACCCGCCTAGGATCCCTTATCAATTACTGAAAGAAACCCCTTCACAAATCTTAAACCCCATCGCGTCACAATAGGCAGACTGCTACAATGGCGGCCTCTTCTGTCAGGATAGTTTTGGAACATACATTAATTCAGCAGGATTTGAGTGCGATTCCTTACATTGGCGGCGCTGTTGGGAAAGCCTGGGTGGGCAATGCAGTGTTGGCTGCGCAGGCAGAAGCCGCAGTTTCAGCTGCGCTGTCTTCACGGTGGCGCTGGTGGCTCTGCTGTTGAGTCCACTGAACACGCTCTCTTGTTACGGCAGTAAGGTTAGGCATGTGCCGCATCTCATGGGCCCATCAGCTACCAGGCGGGGATGCCGTACTGTTTCTCTACCCCACCTGTCAGATTGCTGACATTTCGCTGGCGGCACCAGTGGGTGACCGTTCCACCGAGGGGTCGCAATTCAACCAACATAGGGGTAGCTATTCAGCGCTCCTGATAGCCTCTAAACTGAGGGGCCTCGGCTACAGCTTGAGTTTCGTTGGTCTATCGGCAGCGCACAAATCAATGGGCGACTGATCGACTCACCAGCTGCATCGGGTGGCTGGCTGGTTAAATTTAAGGTAGAATAAAAGGCAGTTTTCTAATAACTAAACTAAATTACCACGGATCGGAAAGACGATTACAAAAATTACTTAGCTGAGGTATATGGTGAAACAGACAAATTTGTAACGTACAGAAATGGTATTGAGTGACGAAGTATAAGATTAGAAGGACAAGCAAAGAGGGAAGCGAATTTTCTCACCGCTGTGTAAAAGTATGTTTCATGAAAGGAAATCTGATAATCAGCAGTTAAAGCTAATCATAATGAATTCGAATCTGAAACAAAACTAATTGCTATCGGAAGTGAAACCTAATCATAACAGATCTTACTGAATTAAAAGTCCAATCTGTTAGGTTAAACAGTAAGATAGTAATTATAATGAACACCAATCTTGGCAAGCTGAAAATAAGCTACATACTAATTACGAAGAGTTGAAAGATTAATTACAGTTTCAAAATAAATGATTAAGAAAGGAAATAAGTAAAATCAGAAGGTGATTCCATAAATGTAGACTTTTTTCACTCCGCCTTCAGGCCACGATTCGCCTACCCGGACCATCCGACCGCCGTGTCATCCTCCGAGGAGGATGCGGATAGGAGGGGCGTGGGGTCAGCACACTGCTCTCCCGGTCGTTATGATGTATTCTTGACCGAAGCCGCTATTATTCGGTCGAGTAGCTCCTCAATTGGCATCACGAGGTTGAGTGCACCCCGGAAAATGGCAACAGCGCATGGCGGTGGGATGGTCACCCATACAAGTGCCGGCCACGACCAACAGCGCTTAACTTCGGTGATCTCACGGGAACCAGTGTATCCACTGCGGTAAGGTCGTTGCCCATGAAAGAAGACCTTACATAAGAATTTAAGCTAAAGCAACATGAGGTCGAAACGACTAGCTAGGAAGTAATAAATAAGTGAAATGAGAATTTTCTAAAATATAAGGAAGAACTCTGAAGAATTTGCAGTAGTAGATGTGACCAACTCAATAGCTAATCTGAGGAGGAGAAAGCTGAGTTTATATGTTCAGTTGAAAAAGAAATTTTCTGAATTCAGTAGTTCGTGGGAGGGAACGTGTCGTAACCAATGTGAAGCCATTAAAACCTTATATAATGATGTGCGTCAAGTAAAGTCCGAAGTAACTGAGAATCTAAAGGGAATGGGTAGGAATCGTGGAGCAATGGTTATTGAACCAAAGTCCAACGTCGAAAACTATTTTGATGAAATTCATGAGTCGCACTCTGAGGTTAAGGAAACAATGTCGGTGGTTGAATCTGATCTAGCCTGTTTACAGAAGAATACTAGACAGTTGGTAACCAAGCAATAAGAGGAATTTAAGGAACACGGGTTGTAAGAGTAGGCTGTTTAGGTTTTTATGTTTGTAACGCCACGTAGCGATCTGTGTGAAAATCACTGTGCAATCTGTGGCTGGTTGTACTCGTTGTTGGAATATATGCTTGTGCAGTGTTGGGCAGTTGGAGGTGAGCCGCCAGCATTGGTGGATGTGGGGAGAGAGAGAGAGAGAGAGAGAGAGAGAGAGAGAGAGAGAGAGAGAGAGAGAGAGAGAGAGAGAGAGAGAGGTTACTATAAGCGGACGATCTGGACGTGTGTCCGTAAGAAAAAGGAAATTTCGAACTATGGTTGTCATGAATTGATAGATATGATTTTTGAACATTATTAAGATAAATACATTGTTCTCTATCAAAATCTTTCATTTGCTAATTATGTCTATCAGTAGTTACTGCCTTCAGTAGTTAGAATCTTTTATTTAGCTGGCAGTAGCTGCGATCGCTGTATTGCAGTAGTTCGAGTAACGAAGATTTTTGTGAGGTAGGAATTCATGAAAGCTATAGGTTATTGTTAATCAAGATGGTCCAAATGGCTCTGAGCACTATGGGACTTAACATCTGAGGTCATCAGTCCCCTAGAACTTATAACTACTTAAACCTAACTAACTTAAGGACATCACACACATCCATGCCCCAGGCAGGATTCGAACCTGCGACCGCAGCGGTCACGCGGTTCCAGACTGAAGCGCCTAGGACGGCACGGCCACCGTGGCCGGCTATTATTAATCAGGGCCATTCTTTTGTAGCGATTATTGAAAGATTGCGTTGAGTTTCGTTCAGCTGTGTGAAAATTAAATAACGTAGAAGTTTACCAGCACAGTCATTTATAATTTTACAAAGGGGACGTTTCAGGGTAAAGTGTGTAAGGACTATTAAGGAAAGTGTCTCAGAGGAATTAAAACTACACACTTTTGCTCCTCATGATCCAAATGGGAATCTACACCATGTAACATTTTTAAAGTCCTCCCAAGACTGTTCCCAAAAGGTTGGTCAGAAGAGCGTGAAATCGGATTTGTGGTAGGATATTCGAGGGATGCTGCCGTCTAACGGGGATTTATACCCTGAGACAGTTATAAAACTTTCTATGAATTTCTGGATGCCTTCAAGAACAGTTTTTGATCAGAAGGTGACCATAGTATGTTACGTTTAGGCCCAGGAGAGTATATAAATGACTATGGGAGAACTAGGCTATATTCGAGAGGTACAAGTTTCCATGAAAAATTTGAATTTCCAACACCTTGTGCATATAGTGGTTGTTCTGGAGTAACCACAAGCTCCGGAACTAATAAGAACGCAAAACCAGAGGAGGCGGTCAAACTAAGTCGGCCAATGATGCGCTGACCAGGACATCACCATGATAGGAGCGGTATTTAGCTGAAGTGAACACAAGGGCCGCTTCTGCCAGCCTCGTCTGGACATTAGTGTACAGTATTTGCACGGCCTAGCAGAGAATGCTTCGATATCAGTTATTAGTGATCCAAATCCATTGCTTGTTTGAACTTTGTCTATAGCTAAGAACATTATTGTTTCCATGTCGTCCATCGCTTGTGACACTTGTTCTAAATACAAAGTTAAGCATTAAACTGCTTTACTGAAATAAAACTACTAATGTTATTTGCTTGAATTGTTTTACAGAATTCCGAGAACGCAGCCTGGCCCAGTAAGAATGAGCCTGACAAGAGAAATGGTAATGGGTTTTCAGCAATCAGGAGGATGCCCATAGTAATGACAAGTCAGACGGTAAAAACCTATACTGCAAGAATCAGAGCTCACATGGTAATGTTGATTATTATCACAGTAAAGGAGAAGTCTTTAGAGTATAACTGGAAACCAGAAAACTAACGGCAGTCAAGGGAGGGTCCCTACCCTTGGCCGAAAAACGTTCTGTAATTGAACGTAATTAGTTAATAAAGAATTGAATGGTGAGAAGGTGCAATGTCTGCTGCCCAGATGAGGGTGGAGATGGTCGTATTGTGTGTGTAGACAGCTGAACCACTGCGTATGAAATGTCCTTGGTGAATAAAAGAGCAATCTTCGAATTAAATGATAGTCTATATGGTTATATCAGGTTAATTATATCGATTGCTGTAGTATAATGGTATTGTTAAACGTTCAAAGTGCGTGATTAGGTATTTTTATTCCAAAACTGGATCTAAGTATTTGCAAAAAGTAGGATGCTAAATCCTAAAGATATTTTAACTGCATTGACTACTTAAGAAAAAAGTTTTGAACACAGCGGGAGTGAGTGAAGATACTTAAGTATGTATTGGTTTAAAATGTTATTGTGATAATCATTAATGAATGTTTGAAAGGAGCATTAAAAACAGTCATGTGTGACGTAAGTTATCATGTGAATTATTGTCTGTGGAAGTTGTGGACTGTGTGTAATTTTTAGGCATTCTGGGCCATGTAGATGCTACGTATTTACATCTAAGAGGTATGTTATTTAACGTAAAAACGGAAGATAAAGGTCTGAGGTGCATCTATTGCCAAAACCTGGGTGGTGGTTATGTTATTTCATGCTGAGGGCGCATAGAATCATTGCGAATGAGGTGTTCCTCTGCATGACCAGTGATAGATCTGCACACGATTCTTCTTTATTTAAAAGCCGTTTACTAATATTTACGCAACTATAGTTACTTTATTTACTTAGGGGCAAAGCCTTATTTATTGTTCAAGAAAAGTGTGAAATTGAAAGTTTAAGCATTTACATAGTGTACAGAACGTTGTTAAGTAATGAGCTGTTTTGACTGCCGTGGCAGAAAGCCTAGTGTTAAACAGAATCGCTGGTTCAGCAACAGAGCATAGACTTAATGCCAGATACCTTGTAGACACTAAGGCGTTGTCTGTGTGAAATTTCATGATTACTTTAATGGAATTGAATGTTAAGTAATACAAATGTTGAAAAGTGTATCAGCAACGTGTAATCGATTTAACAATGTGGGCGTACAGCTTTGTTAGTAGTATAAAGAAGAAAATATTTTATATCATGCTGAAGGCTGTTAGTCAAAAATATGATTTTGTTGGAGTAATTTAATAACATGAGCTCTGTACCATTATATAAAAATTTATCTATTTATTGTTGAAAAACAGAAAGGTAAAGAAAGAGTTCGTTTACGTAAATTAAGAGATGTTACTGCTAATCGACCAGTTGTTTTCGTCAGCTACGGCTGCAGTTTATGAATATAATCAATGATCTGGTGTAGACACGCCTAAGCGCCAATTAACAATATTTCCGCTTTTGCTTCAAGCGTAGCGGCGTCATATCTGGCAGCTGCTTCATTGAAGATTAATACTATTTACGTTGTATAAGGAATGCTTCAGCAATTTAATAATTTGTTGTAAGAGTAAAACGACAGTATTAAAAATTCAAATGTTAGTTGACAAATATTGAATCAATATTTAATCAAAATAAAGTGTTAATTTTTAGTTCCTGGCTGTATGAAAAACAAACTTGATACAGTATTATGTGATTAGGTAAAAAAGAACGGTAACGTATAAAGATTAACCTGTCCCAAAAATGGTCGATCACAGGTGAAGCAAATGCCAAAGATGAACGAGTTTGCCAGTCTGTCGCAGGTTGCAGTTGTGGAGAGATGTGCAGGCTTGCACAGGGTAGTCTAGCATCGAGAATTGAATCAAATTAGTCTTCGGACTGAAGAGCACAGCAGTAACAACCCCATTTGATCCTACACTACTGGCCATTAAAATTGCTACACCACGAAGATGACGTGCTACAGACGCGAAATTTAACAGACAGGAAGAAGATGCTGTGATATGCAAATGATTAGCTTTTCAGAGCATTCGCACAACACTGGCGATGGTGGAAACACAACGTGCTGACATGAGGAAAGTTTCCAACCTGTTTGTCATACAAAAACAGCGATGAAACGTCGTTGCCTGATGAAACGTCGTTGCCTGATGAAACGTCGTTGTCATGCCTCGTAAGGAGAAGACATGCATACCATCATGTTTCAGACTTTGATAAAGGTCGGATTGTAGCCTATCGCGATTGCGGTTTATCGTATCGCGACATTGCTGCTCGCGTTGGTCTAGATCCAATGACTGTTAGCAGAATATGGAATCGGTGTGTTCAGGAGGGTAATACGGAACGCCGTGCTGGATCCCAACGGCCTCTTATCACTAGCAGTCGACATGACAGGCATCTTATCCGCATGGCTGTAACTGATCATGCAGCCACGTCTCGATCCCTGAGTCAGCAGATGGGGAAGTTTGCAAGACAACAACCATCTGCACGGTTCGACGACGACGTTTGCAGCAGCATGGACTATCAGCCAGGAGACCGTGGCTGCGTTTACCCTTGACGCTGCATCACAGACAGCAGCGTCTTCGGTGGTGTACTTAACGACGAAGCTTGGTGCACGAAATTTTTCGGATGAGTCCAGGTTCTGTTTACAGCATCATGATGGTCGCATCCGTGTCCGGCGACATCGTGGTGAACGCACAATTGAAGGGTGTATTGGTCATCGCCATACTGGCGTATCACCCGGTGTGATGGTATGCGGTGCCATAGGCTACACGTCTCGGCCATCTCTTGTTCGCATTGACGGCACTTTGAACAGTGGACATCATATCATTCGATCCCTGCGAAACCCTACATCTGAGCAGGATAATGCACAACCGCATGTCGCTGGACCTGTGTGGGCGTTTCTAGATACCGAAAATGTTCGACTGCTGGCCTGGCCAGCACATTCTCCAGATCTCTCACCAATTGAAGACGCCTGGTCAATGGTGGCCGAGAAACTGGCTCGTCAGTCACTACTGTTGATTAACTGTGGTATCGTGTTGAAGCTGCATGGGCAGCTGTACCTGTACAAGTCATCCAAACTGTTTTACTCAATGCCCAGGCGTATCAAGGCCGTTATTACGGCCAGAGGTGGTTGTTCTGGGTACTGATTTCTCTGGATCTGTGCACCCAATTTGCTTGAAAATGTAATCACATGTCAGTTCTAGTATAACATATTTGTCCAATGAATGCCCGATTATCATCTATTTCTTTTTGGTGTAGCAGTTTCAATGGCCAGTTGTGTAGGTGAGTAAATAAGCGCTGGTCCGGCATTCTGGGCGAAGTGCTCTTCGGTAGTCAGGATTAGTCTCGCACGCGCGGCGGCCCCTGAGGCGCGCAGCAGCAGTGTTTGGAGGCAGCGGGCAGCCCCTCAGCTTGTGCGTCATTGGTGGGGGGGGGGGGGGGGGGGGGGGAGGGGGGGGTGTTGCAGGTGGCGAGGCTGCGCGCGGAGACAGATTGGGCGAGATTGGGCGCGGCGTTTAGCTCATCAGCTGCGCCATCGGCCGGCAGCCATCAGGCCACCTCGGCGAGCCGCGCCGTAGGGAGGACGTGTCTCGTTGCAGCGGCGCGGCAGGCAGGATGTGGCCAGATTGAGCGCCCGCCAAGTGGATAATTCCATTAGCGGCGGGCCGGGACGCGGACGTGGACGTGGACGTGCCGCGGCGAGGGCCTGAGGCCGCGCTCCTTGCCCTGGGATGGGGCGCCTCGCCAGTTCTCGAGTCCTCATTTGTCACCACGGGCATTCTAGAAATTCGGTCATCACCGCGGCGGTCCGCTCGCGATGCTGCGAATCTCACTAGCGGACGATAGGTCGCATGGAGGATCGAGACATGTACTCTAAGGTCCATGAGTAAGAAATTTATTGCTAGCGCACTCGAGCAGATGTTATTTCGATGGATTGCTCACGCGCTGCCTGCGATATGTAAGCTGTAAGAGAATATCCGACCAGATAGTGTTGTATGCAGTATTGCTCTGTTAACACTAGCAAGTTATTGCAGCAATTTACTTGCGCGGAGGAACTTGCCGCGGGATTTGCGAGTGTAAACATATCGCCAAGTGACTTGCTGCACGTTTTCCGCTTCCAGTGTGAACACCACGCAAGAAGTATCTTCAAGTAAGTTGCAGCTTCAGGATTTATTTCTGTTTCCTGCAAGTAGGAAGCGCAAGTTACAGTAAGTGTCGTCTGCATAACACGTTTTACTTAATTTTATGCAACCATCTTACGTATTATATGCAGACAAATTTCAGAAATGGAGGAGAAACGGGAATGGATGAAGCAGGATACAGAACATTTTACTGAACCCGTGGACAGCTACCCCGAAATACGTAACGTGCATAACCGAGACTTTAACGATAGAGTGAGATGAGCGCATTAAATGAAATCTCGTCGATATTCGACACATCTATAAAAGAAGTACATAGAAAGCAGCAAAAAAATGAAGACAACCCCTTTACCACCTGCATCACCTCGCTTGATGTTTTAGGAGTCTAGAAAAAGACGATGTGTAATTATTAAATTTTCTTCTTACTTACCTAGTCACTTTCCATTTTATGAGCATTAGAAAAAAACACTTTTATAAGCATATCATTCTGTAAAATGCAGTTTATTTCAATAAAAATTTAATTTCATTGTTGTGTTTTCATATACCTTCAAATAATTCTCCCTTTTCAAGACGTTGAAAAAGGCTCTACATACATCGGGTACGATCAGAGAAATCGTGCTGACGGGAATGTGAAACAAGTACAGCAGGGACTTTTATGGGTCTCCTACAAAGAAAAGATTTCAAAATTCAAACTTTTTAGGTTGTATGTTTCACATAAATAAATGAAATGCCTATTTTATTCGTAGCTCACCGGTAACAATAAATCAGAGTGTCTAGCAAACGTTCCTTAGCTAAAATAGCAGCACCGAACTTTGTGTCTCGTTTTGATATGACGGGCACTATTAACATCAAATAATATTCAGGATCATTTAAGGACATTCTAAGTTTTGAAAAGCATCCATGCTCTCGATATTAAGTTCTTGCAAAAGGTTATTACAGGCACCATTTTGCGATCTACTCATTATCTACTCTCAAACCCAATAATTCTCTTTCTTTTTCACGTTTTGCATTACAATTAAAAGATCTGCAGCATGTCTCACCCGCCTACTTGTCATTTCACACTTCGGCTGACACTCTTAGTGGTACTGAAAGCATATGTAAACATTATCAGCAAGTTGTTAACGCAAGTTTCTTGCCAAAGAACTTACGGAAGAATCTTGCTTAATTCTTACGCTCCTGTGTAAACACAGCTGCAAGCGGCTAGCAATAACTTGTAGCAATAACGTCTGCAAGCGACTTGCTAGTGTAAACCCAGCTTCAGAACAGTGGCAGTAGGAGAAAGCAGTAGCTAGCAGTCTGGTGTAGCGTGTTGGCCGGGTCGGTCGTGGTGGAGCGATGGCGGTGCCTGAGCGTTGTAGGATAAGGTAAAAGCAGCCTCGCGCATATTTAGTATTCTGATATCAAGCCCCATGTAACTCCTTTTAAAAAGAAATCTTTCAATAATAATCTTTCTTATAAATAACTTTTAACAATCACTGAACTCAGTTTGAAGATTTTACTTCAATCCATGGTCATCCTGATTATTGTAAAGAAAAATCTGTTTCTTTTTATACATGACAAATCTGCCAGCATTGCACTGAGCTGTGCCAGAAAAAATTCTTACAGCAGCAGGTCTACACGCGTTAGCCGCCGATCTTATTGAGGTAAGAATTTCCAATTCATTCAGAATGATCTTTCAGGGCCATGACGCAACGCTGCTGACGTCCGAAATTTACCAGTTTATATTCACAGTCAATTATTGAAACGTTATCTATGAGTCACATAGTTTTATTGGTAGGTTACGGAATTTGTGTGTTGCTAGGTAACACTTAATGTGAATGCTATACTTATATATTTTTCGCTGTTGGGAGGTTATTATAAATATTATTTATCTGTGGGGAGGTTACAGTACTGCCATAAATATCGATCCTTAGACAAAGTGTCTGATAGTGTATTTTAATATGATGACAGTATGCCATCTTAGGCAATTTATAACACTTAAAACACTTGGTAATGGCACTTTGAAGCCGAAACCATGATTGTGTAAGTGTAAATTGTGTAACTGTAAATAAACAAAAGTCTAATGGCGGTAGTGACTTTAAAGAAATGTATTATGATTGCGGCTCCGCATTATGAAAAAAATTCTTTTAGTCAGGTTACTAGCACACATTTTTTATTTCCCCAAATCCATAAAAAACTAAACTCCGCCCAAACAGGCCAAGAAGGCCCTACGGTACCGACCATCCGCCGTGTCATCCTCAGCCCATAGGCGTCACTGGATGCGGTGGAGGGGGATGCGGTCAGCACACCGCTCTCCCGTCCGTATGTCAGTTTACGAGACCTGAGCCGCTCCTTCTCAATCAAGTAGCTCCTCAGTTTGCCTCACAACGGCTGAGCGCATCCCGTTTACCAACAGCACTCGGCAGACCGGATGGTCACCCATCCAAGTGTTAGCCTAGCCCAACAGTGCTTAACTTTGGTGATCTGCAGCATGGCCCTTGGCTGAACCCATTTAGTTCTTCCATATTCGGTATTTGATTTACCCGTATCATCTTCAACATTCTAATGCAGCACCTCATTTCGGAAGCTCTGTTCTCTTCTAGTCCAAGCAGCTTATCGTCCACGTTTCGGCCTGTTGTCGGCATTGATATTGGTCCTGAGGTCTCCAAGACTTTCGAGAATGTTTTGATTTCAATAATATAAATTTGCCTGTTATTTACATTCATACACGCAAAGTGTTGGTCCTAGGGACTCTAGGATTTTCGAGAATGCTTTATAATAAATAATATGTCACAGTCATGCAGGAGGCACACGACCGATATTTTAATAATCAGTAGTTCATTCAGGCTGACTCGGTCCCAGTGGTAAAAAATCAAACGTCCAGATGAAAGCGAACTTTTCTCGTGAATCCCTACAGTAGTTCCGGAGATTAGACTTCATATGCAGATAGAAACGTATGGCAGGGGACCTTATAATGTGTATAAATGTTAGTATTCTTTCAAGAAATATCTTTCTTGCTATAGCCAGTTTACATTTTAATTCTCTCTACTTCGATCATTGACAATTATTTCACTGCCCAAATAGCAAAATCAAATAAGTAACACTTTTGTCTTGTTTCGTAAATAATTCCTTCAGCATCGCCTGATTCAATACGACTGCATCCCATTACCCTCTTTTTACTTTTGTTGATTTTAACCTTATAATCTCTTCTCAGGGCATAAGCCATTCAGTTCAACTGCTCTTCCAATTCCTTGCCGTCCGTCACAAAATTATAATGACATCGGCTAACTCGAGAGTTCTTACTACTACTCCCTGAACCTCAGTTCCCTTGCAGATTTCTCCTTGGATCTCGCAGCCAGCTAGTTTTCATTATGCAGTTTGGCGATCTTACTGGTGTTCCTACCAACTTTTGCGTGTTCCTTCTGTAATTCATTAACCACCCTTCCAGTCACTGATCGTATCTGCGAATTATTCTCACAATTACGCTTTTATCATGCTCACCGACCTGTGCCAAGGTTAAATTTACTATTATTTATTAGTTTGTTGATATTTTACAATATTGAACCTGATTGTCATACTGACCACCTGTTTCTGTTACAGACAGATGATCCCTGCTCTCATTAATATACACTGAAGAGCCAAAGAAACACACACTTTCCTAATATCGTGTAGGTCCCCTAGAGCACGCAGAAGTGCTCCAACAGGACGTAGCATAGACTCGACTAATGTCTGAAGTAATACTGGAGGGAACTGACGCAATGAATCCTACGGGGCTGTCCATAAAACCGTAAGAGTACGACGGGGTAGAGATCTCTTCTGAACAGCAGGTTGAAAGAAATCCCAGATACGCTCAATAATGTTCATGTCTGCGGAGCTTAGTGGCCAGCTTAAGATATAATGGTCGATGAATGGCAAGTGTAGATGTTCTTCTCACACGGAAGACTTATGACTTGGAGAAAACGACGTGAATTTCAACTGAAGCATCTGCAACCCACAGTTAAACACGGTGGTGGAGGTGTCATGATTTGAGGTTCCATGTCATCTGGGGTAGGCGAATTAGCATAGACGAATGTTGAAAATTAGGTGGACTGATAAGGTAAGGAACGAGGAGGTTCTACGCAGAATCGGAGAGGAAAGGAAAGGAATATGTGGAAAACACTGATAAGGAGAAGGGACAGGATGATAGGACATCTGCTAAGACATAAGGGAAAGACTTCCATGGTATTAGAGGGAGCTGTAGAGGGCAAAAACTGTAGAGGAAGACAGAGATTGGAATACATTCAGCAAATAATTGAGGACGTAGGTTGCAAGTGCTACTCTGAGATGAAGAGGTTAGCACAGGAAAGGAATTCGTGGCGGGCCCCATCAAACCAGTCAGTAGACTGATGACAAAAAAAAATCTGAACATCCTAAAAGAGAACTTACCGCAAAGTGCTACAAGTTTCGGGCTTTCGAGGACGTTCAAATTGTATCAAGACAATGATCCGAAGCATAAAGCGGATATTGTAAGACTATGGACGCTGTATAATTGCACTAAGGTTTTGGATACACCTCCTCAGAGTCCAGACTTGAACGCAATAGAAAATCTTTGGAGTGAATTGAAGCGAAAAGTGAACGCCAGTGATATCAAAACAAGCTTTAAAGGAACGAATACTGGAAGAATGGCGACAAATAAGTCAGATTATACGCGAAAGCTCTTCACAGCTTGTCTAAACTCCTGGAACAAGTGATTAAGCAAAAAATAAAAATAAAGACTGCATACAAGGTATTAAAATGTACGAGGTTGTGATTGCTATACTTGCCACCCGAAAACTTGTGGTGGTGAGAGTGGGCATGTTTCTTTATGTGTTATTGTTTATATTGTTTAAGTTTTCAAAAGGCTGTTCTGTTATTTATGACAGCCCTACACCATTTTGTGCCGAGACTACTCCTGTAATATGATGCCTGAAAAATCTGCTGTTAGTACCAGCCAGTAGCGATGTTCCACAGCAGTTACCTTATGAAATATTGAAACTGAAAAACAGATAGCTCGTAACACGAAAATTGTTACGATACCATTTTTCGAGAAACGGTCATTTAACATATGCGAATTCATAAAGCTCCATTTGATCGAAACATTTGACACCGCGGAATATGATAAACAGCAGCACTAGTGGTTGTCAGTAACTGAATAACGCAACCTTACTTTTTGCTATTAATTCGAATTTGCGTGGCTTATAGAAGTGAGAAAACGTTTAAAGCATGCTGCACAGTGAGAACGCAAGCGGATCGCCAGAGGCTGTAGAGCCGACTGCTCCTTAGAGGAATATTGAGGAAGGACCGTCAAGGGAGAGCTACAGATCGATGGCCCACGGGCCATTGGCCAGCTCTGTGTGGTGCCGCCCTGGGACAAGTCTGGTCTTGTGTACAAACGCAGGTGACACCTCTGTGGAGCAAACTCCTGGCAAAAACCTTTTACGACCTGGCAGTGGAGTGAGGAGGCTCGCTTTTTAGCAGAAGGCACCACTGTGCTTGAAATGTAGGAGCTTGACGGTTTTTCCAGAAAACGCTCAAAGCTAGGGATATACTGAGTGGTTATGATTAAACTTTTCCTACTTAACACGTTATAACACAGCAACTAATCACCTTACGAGGACCAAACTAGATGGCATTAACGTGAAGGACTTGGGTAAGAGAAGTAAAGGAAAATCAACTCAATTGAAACACTTATTTACTGCTACGGTACATCATACCCTTACAGACCAGTAGCATTACTGATACAAAAGTGGCTCAACATGGCGCCCATCATTGTCCAGAAGATTGTACTGCATTCTTCACAGTAGGACGAAGCATGTTCGTAAGTATGCGGCTACCTCTGTTGATATGCTGCGCTTCAGATCAGCACATGTATGAATGTTTCCCTGGTAAACCCTGTCCTTCAAGTAGCCCCACAATCAGAAATCACAGGGAGTGAGATGAGGTGATGTGATGTGATCGAGCTGGCCAAGCATTTGGAAACGGTCGGCTGATAATTCGATCGTTTCGAGACTGTTGGAGAAGCAGATGAACTTCATGAGCGATCTAGGGCGAAGCCCTATCTTGCATGAAAACTGTTGAGTTCAGTGCTTCTGTAGGGTGGGTATGACATGATGGTAAAGCATAACGCGGTCACGTTGGCCAGTCACACTGCACGTCTTTGGTCCTTGAGTGCCAACCTGTTCAATAAAGAATGGGCCAATAATGAACGTAGACGTGAAGTCACACCACACGGTGACACGTTCACCATACTGAGGAAATTCATGCACAGTGACTGGAGGTGAAGATCCCTGCACTCGGCAATTCTGTGTGTTGACGTAAGCCGTCAGAGAGAAAATTTAGTTTAGTCTGTCCATAGGAGGGTCCAGGACCAGCCTTCGTCAACTCCAATCCTCGCGAGAAAGTGGAGAGCGAAGTCAACACGTCGTGCGTCCTGTGGTGCAAGTTGCTGTACGATATGGATCTTGGTTCAAATGGCTCTGAGCACTATGGGGCTCAACTTCTGAGGTCATTAGTCCCCTAGAACTTAGAACTAGTTAAACCTAACTAACCTAAGGACATCACACACATCCATGTCCGAGGCAGGATTCGAACCTGCGACCGTAGCGGTCTCGCGGTTCCAGACTGCAGCGCCTATAACCGCACGGCCACTTCGACCGGCGACATGGATCTTGTACGGTGCCATTTGAGAATGGTTCGGAGCACCTTCCGTACAATGGACCACGGAATGATCAACTGTCGTGACACAGGACGCGCACTACCTGACGATCGGGAATTGTCTGCCATAGCAACAGCGATTCCATCAACCACCTGTGGTGCAACCAGTCGACGGTCTCTTCCCGGAACGACGCCCAGTTCCCCAGTTGATTCGATCTTTATTTTCCGCACAGCAATTGGAGAAAGAGGACCCTTCCGTCATCCTTTCAGCCGCTGATATTCTCAAAGTGCAGCTGCAGCATTACTGTTTTGACAACAGAGCTACGCCAGTAATGCCGTGCTCCTTTTGTCCAAGCCCATGTGGACACGTCAACACATGCACTGCGACTGGTCAGATGTGTGAGACTATGAATCACGATGACTGATCACAGCACCTGGTAGCCATAGTTGGAACTAGAGGGTGGTGCTGTGAAGCATGGAAATCATGCACCTCATGCTCTGGACATTAATGCTACCAAGTTGGGTTCTAGTGCGGTAATTAGTTTCAGTGTTATAACTTGTTAAATAAGTAAGGTTCAATTATTACCATCCGGTACATCTCGAAGGCGTACTGGGAACTCACGGTCCTAGGCCTCTGAAAGGATGGGACACCTCAATGTATGAACTCAGCAAAAGACAAATATTTACACAGCATTGGCTAACAAAAATATATTCTAAGTCTGAAAGAGAGAGGACGGTGAGGAAGAGCTCATCAGTCACAGAGAGGCGGGGACAGCGCGACGGAACCTTTTTTTGTAAGAGGATGGTAGGACGTAAGTTACATGTTAACCGACTAGCGCAAGGGGACTTTTTTATGGACCAGTTTCATCGGTCGGCACTCAATATCCGGAGCAGAGGCAACCGAAATTCAGTAAGAGACGCAAAACGCGGGTTTGCGAATTGTTGCTGCCAGAGGTGGCAGCTCTATGTACTAGATTAAGCATCCTGTATACCCCCAAAAATGGGCAAAAATTTATATTTTCTTCCTACTTTACTGTACACGCACAATTTGAAAAACTTCTTTATTTTTTATCCTTTCTCGTAACGGTGCTTCATTGAACAATTCTGTTACTGAAAGCGTTGGTGGTTCTGTAGAACTTGTCTGTGGCCTGTCCCTTGTTACTTTCGCTTCTGCTGAAGAGTCACATCTTTGCAAAAATACTTATCACAGTATCTTTGTTAACGGTTGAACATGTGCCAATCTCAAACACCTTTGGAAATTTGGAAGGAAGGAATTTACTCAATCTACACCTATAATTTTTAACATGTCATGAGCGAAAATACTGGGATGTCTATTGATTATTTGAGGGAAGTTTCTTTTTTCCCGTAAATGTCATGAGGGTGAAGACTAGGATATGCATCAGGATTCTGGAATATACATTCACTACATTGGTCTGTAACATTAGTTCTCTTACAGTTTTTAGCAAAAAGCGTGGCCTCCATCACTTTGCTGTTACATTATAGTCAGGTCTATGCTGTGCGAGAGATTTTGACAAACCTTTAGCTGTCAAAGGGGCTCATTTGAAATCAGATCTAACACTTACTTTGTCAGCAATTGTCACCTGTTTCATTTGTGTCTGAATAGGAACGGTGCGTCTAAAAAATCTGTGTTCACACCATGTCGAAACTCGACCTTTCGAAGATTATCACTAACTACTTCATCTCCTGACGAAGATATGGTGACTATTTTAGAAATATCGAGTTTTTACGAAATCTGAACACCGACAACAATGCTCTGCAAAAATCTTCGACGTCATACGAAGATACCTTATGTTAAAAATAGCAGTTTTTAAAATAAGTTAACACTGGCAGGGGTTTTTGTGCGAGGGAGAGTGGGGTGGCAGTCTATCATTATGTACAGCATATGCCTACATGGTTGTCAGTGGTCTTAGACACACACACACACACACACACACACACACACACACACACACACACACACACACAGAGAGAGAGAGAGAGAGAGAGAGAGAGAGAGAGAGAGAGAGAGAGAGAGAGAGAGAGAGATTGATTCACATGCATTCGGTTATGATAGATACCGTTATTCCACTACTTTGGAGAGCGCATTGGATGAAACATTTGTTTTACGTAAAAAAACAGTTCTTAATCGACGTCTATCTGAAACCAGAAGAATAAAATTGTGAACTACGTGTGAGAGTGAAATACAAAGCTGTGTTCGACGAATGGAGATCGTGTTTCATACAGTGAAGTCACTAAAGCGACAGTGTCTGAATAAAAACCACAGCTAAAGTTGTTGAAAGGTGCAGCCCGCCAATACAGAGTTCGAGGACAAGCTGTCTACGCCGGAAACCGTTAGCATCTGTCTCGTCAGGATTAACAGCGAGAGGCTCCTCGGCTAGGTCTGCAGCCGGAATGAACAGCTGCGGGCGATAATTGTTGCTCATTGTGAACGGCCGATGTAGTGAGCACACACGTCTGGTTTCGCGCAAGCCTAAAGGCAGCTAAAAACACGTTCGTTATATGGTGTCTTATTGCGAACTGACATTTTCCCGGATGACGAGCTCATGCCTGTCAAAGTACAGAGGATTTCAAAATTAATATAGCGATTATAAATTTATTTAACGCAGAGCGAAACATCGGTTATAATCACAGAGGATGCGAAAGAAAGTCCAAATATTTTTGCCTACTTTACAGGTGCTCTCTGTGACTCCACTTGTTTGCACGGACAACACCTAAGAGATAACATTTCACGCCATACACTCTGTTGTTGGTATAGCCATTACCCGCATTAAGTATGTAAATCTGTTATATAAACTGAAACGCCGTTTTATTGCCGAAATCTCTATCTTCCACACTGCTTTCGTCTTCGGTGGATTTATTGTTCAGTTATACAGCGGGGAAGAGATTTGGAGAAGTGCCAGCCGTTGCGGCCGAGCTGTTCTAGGCGCTTCAGTCTGGAACCACGTGACCGCTACGGTCGTACGTTCAAATCCTGCCTCGGTCATGGATGTGTGTGATGTCCTTAGGTTGGTTAGGTTCAAGTAGTTCTAAGTTGTAGGGGACTGATGACCTCGATGTTAAGTCCCATAGTGCTCAGAGCCATTTGGAGAAGTGCTGGGCAGTGCAACAGTGGAACACACACTGTATCGAGGTAAGGCAGGATAGCACAGGCAACATGCTGTCTTGCGGTATCTTGCTGAAAGATAACGCTATGGAGACTTCGAAGCGAAAGCACAGCCAACGACGTTAACTTGTAAATGTAATGGCTACTGTCCATATTACCGACTACTAGATAGAGAGACGACTGTTGCGTATCCAATGGGACCCCAAACCACCATGCCAAGAGCTGGGGTTGTGTGATGACCAGTACAATTTGGCCATGTTTCTTTCCTTGGTGCCATTGCGCATGGATACGTACATTGCGATGCGATGTGTAGATCTGGGATTCGTCTGGAAAGACGTCGTCGTTCCTTTCTGTACCCAGTGTTGTTGGCGCACCTCTGTCCGCCCTTGCTCTCTGCTGCCACAACAAGACAAGCCGTAGGAAAAGTCGGGGTCCTGGCGGCTCATGATTCTCCAAGTGTTGCTGACAACAAAGCCAGTTCCTGACTTAAAGTACGTGATAGGGCTGTACGATCCGATACTGCCCAGCAAAAAAGTCTATACTCTCGGGCGCTAGACACATCGCCGCTGAGATCCTGCACGGCATTGAGTACAGCCCTCGGCAATGGTCCCGAGTTCATGTCTCGCTCCGGCACACAGTTTTAATCTGCCAGGAAGTTTCACAGACGGTATTATTCTGTATCTATTGTTTTCAGTTGCTCTGAAATGATGATATCTGCTTGCCGAGGCACGTATTTGACGTTTCTTTTATGCCACTTACATGGAACTGAAATTTCAATAGCCAGTAGTCTACATAACGGTTTTATCAGGCAGCGTTGGCTGCACACACAGATTTCTTGCTGACAATATTGTTTACATGAAAGCTTCGTTGATGGGTGACGGTATCGAACTGCAAAATAACTTAGCAATTTTTTTTTAAATGTACGAGCGTTGGAACTTAAATAGTGGCAAATATTTATTCGCAACCGATACAAAATAGTTACATGTTTGCACCTGTTACTGTCCTTCAAAGTAGTCACCAGCTTTGTGTAGAACCCGTTACCAGCCATGTGGAAGGCGTAGTATACCGTTAGCAGGGCCTGTTCTGGTGATGCTGCGAATGGAGCGGTCTACTGCCTGTCGAATCTCTGGAACAGTTCTGAAGCTAATTCCACTAAGTGTTTCCTTCATCTTCGGTATCAAATCAAAGTATGGTGGATGGTACAGTACTTCCCAGTCCCATCGACCGAAGAGAGCAGCCACAGCTTGCTCTGTATGCGCCCGCACATTGTCGTGCAAAATGATGGGTGGGTTGCGCAGAAAGTGTCGCCGCTCCTTTCGCAAAGCTGGTCGCAGGTGTTGCTCCAAAAACGAACAATAATACTGTGCGTTGACGGTCTGTCGTGGAGGAACGTAATGCGTTAGGGTAACACCATCACAGTCATACACGAGAATCGCCATAACTTTAGACCGTTCCATGCGCACCATCAACAGAAAAGGCTCTGCTAACAGTATACTAAAGCTTTCCAAATCGCTGGCAACTACTCTGAAGGACAGTAACAGGTGAAAACTTGTAGCTCTTCTGTATCTGTTTTGAATAAGTAGCTACCACTATTTAAGTTCCAACCCTCGATAGTAATTGAATGCTGCTATTAAGCCAAAATACTCACGCTAGATTAAAACTGCTCTGCTTTGTGAAACTTATCTGGTAGAATCCGAAGGACATGCAATCCGAAAACTAAGTAGGTTACAGTACGCTTGTTCGCCCACTGCTTGAATACTGCTCAGCAGTGTGGGGTCCGTACCAGATAGGGTTCATAGAAGATATAGATAAGATCCAACGGAGAGCAGCGCGCTTCGTTACAGGATCATTTAGTAATCGCGAAAGCGTTACGGAGATGATAGATAAACTCCAGTGGAAGACTCTGCAGGAGAGACGCTCAGTAGCTCGGTACGGGCTTTTGTCGAAGTTTCGAGAACATACCTTCACCGAGGAGTCAAGGAGTATATTGCTCCCTCCTACGTATATCTCGCGAAGAGACCATGAGGATAAAATCAGAGAGATTAGAGCCCACACAGAGGCATACCGACGATCTTTCTTTCCACGAACAATACGAGACTGGAATAGAAGTAAGAACCGGTAGAGGTACTCAAAGTACCCTCCGCCACACACCGTCAGGTGGCTTGCGGAGTATGGATGTAGATGTAGATTTAGATACGGCAACAGTACAAAAAAACGTGGCAACATAATAAATGACAAAAAACGATGTTACAAAAAGGTGTCTAGCGTTGGTAACGTTTGAAGCGTGGCACAGGATGTTGTAAACTTCATAAAATAAGTTTTGCTGTGCCTTGGCACTCTGTATGTTGTCATAACTAATTCTAACTGTGAAGATACCCTTGACTGTCCAATTAGTCCAAGAGGGGACTGCTAAATCGGGAGATAGTCTTCAGAGCACTGCACTGAGCTGACTACAGTGTCTCATTGAACTGCGTAACCGCTAGTTCAAAACTGAGTATCCACAGCACATTGTGTTTTGATGCCTGACCGTGGAAGCACTCCCACATCCACCAGAATAAAGTGGAGTCAATGTAGGCCATGGTAGACATAGTTCCCTGCTTCCTGTTGTCCGCCCTATTGGCAGAAGTTGTAGAGAACGGGGCTGGAGGAAGAGGTGCAAAGGCAGGAAGATATCCATGTTTGTGAGCGCCATCTGAAAGCTGCTGTACGGAACTGAGTGTCTTCCTCTTGCTTGGTACTCCACACTATTCTTGGTGTATAACAGGGCCCTCTGAACGGGAACTCTACCCACAAACAATGGAAGCAATACAATAGTATCCAGTTGTAACTTAGCGCTAAATGACGTTAACCTGTCAATTTAAACCGGTAAGGTGAAAGTGATACGAAACGGAAGGTATGCGCGAAATCGCTAGTAGGGAAGGAGAATGGAAGGGTTAAATCCGTTGGGACAACTGCAGGAACGTGCAGTGAGCCTGCCACAGAAAATCCATCTTTCATTCTCGTGAGACTTATTCAATAGTACACCGCCAGATTCTGGCTTCTTATGAAACAGCCATAACAGAAGAGTCGAATGCATTGACAGTGCTTTGATCACAGTAGGTTAGCGTGCCCAACAACCAAGTTTGACATAACCGATCGTGGAAGCGAAACAAAAATCTATGAACGAAACTCGTTCTCACGAAACCTTATTGGGCAAATCAAAGTAACCACAATTAGAGGATGTCTGCTACTTCTATCGTATATCTTACATAGGCACCAACAGAATAAGAAGAGACTGGGGTAAGTCTAGAGACCTACAGACTCATATCTCCATCACTCCTTACAACGAATTTGAACGTGCAACAATAAGCCAAAATACCATGGCTATCTGCTTAATAGCGCGTTGGTCCACATTTGGAAATCATTACCGCAGCATTTGTGTGTGGTAGGGATTCAGGAAGTCGTTGGTAAATTTCTAGGGGTTTAGATTGGATTAGTACTTGTTCCATAGATCATGAATACGACATTTCGAAATGATGTGGAACGTGTCTGGTTTATAAAAGGTGTCTATAGAAGATATTACATTCCACAAAATACAATATTTTTAATTTTTTTGGGAGGGGGTGGGGAAATTACCCACTTACTATATCCCAAAATTCATCTAATGAATAGGAGGAGTTGCCATTCAGAAATTCTTTTAATTTCCTTTTAAATGCTATATGGCTATCTGTCAGACTTTTCATGCTATTAGTTAAGTGACCAAAGACTGATGGCAGCATAATTTGCGGCAACCAGGGTTCTCTATTTTGGTGTTATGACACGGACAGCTATTCTACTCGAAGATGCCATCACTATCAGGAAAGACATCAAGCATGAAGGATTGTAGGTGGTGTGAAATGATGTTCACGTAGTACAAAGTTTACATTGTCCCTTAACGAGAAACATGATTCATTCGACCAAGCGACACATTTACACTGATCCAGTCTCTATTATCCCACGCCCACTGACCGAGCGAGGTGGCGCATTCTCAATCTAGAGGACGATGGGTGAAACCCGTGTCCGGTCATCCTGATTTAGGTTTCCTGTGGTCTCCATAAATCGCTTAAGGCAAATGCTGGGATGGTTCCTTTGAAAGGACACGGCCTATTTCCATTCTTCCCTAGTCTGCGCTTCTGCTCCGTCTGTAATGATCTCATCGTCGACAGAACGTTAAACACTAGGCTGCTCCTTCCCCCGCGCCCACAGCAAGAAACGCTTATACTGAATGCAGAAAAAACGTTTTGCAATTTCCAAACTTTGCAATAATTTTCCTATGAAAGTATCTACTAGGTTGGTGCATGCACGTTACTTCATCCGATCTCTTACTTAGCCGATCCTGTCTGAATTTCAGACGGTCATGTAATAGCCAAGAAGAATATGTCTTTTACAGTAGAGCTACACCGACCCTGAAATCTCCCTTTAAATCCACGTAATCAAGTCTGTCGTTACTTTCAACATTCATTAAATTAACTTCGTGTTATTCTTCCTAGAACAGATTCCACAGTGCGCGAATAATAAAACATTTCGAGTTGGGGAGGGGGCGGTTGTCTTCACAGCTCTCCAAGTTAACATGTGATAGCATCAAATGATGGTAGAGCACTTGCGCGCCAAAGGCAAAGGTCTTGAGTTCGAGTCTCGGTCCTGCACACAGTTTTAATCTACCAGGAAGTTTTATATCAGCGCGCAGTCCGTTGCAGAGTGAAAACCTCATTCTCAATGTCATATTACAGATAGATACATAGTGAACAAGTCATTGTTGGACGTAGTGTACTTCGTACTAATAACAGCCACCTACTCTGGTGAGAGAAAAATATGACTACTGCCCATCCAAGACCGAATGCCGCCTGGCATTGTGGGTACGTGACGCGATAGGAAAATTATAAAACCTGAGCAGAGACGAATAATGAACTATACTAGCGACTATATGGTCAGAAAATGTGGAAATCAACAGGCATAAATTACTGACAGTTCCCATGTTGTCCCAACGACATCGTCGTTTTGGCACACTCTTTGACAGTGTGAACCGCGGAATATTGAATTCCCCAACGACTCTGGAAATGAAATGTCCCATTCCCATATCACCAACTACCATTCCGCGTGCCTCCGTGTGCCCATGATCACGCCGGAAGCCTTTTCACCTGATTACAAATGACAACTCCGACGCACTGTCTGATAACTTGTGCACGCGATTCTGCTGCCATCTGTATATTTGCATATCGCTATCCTGTCACGTGTCACCTCAGTGTTTTGCGCAGAAGTGGCTCAGCCACGTCTTAGAAGATTGTTTCCAGAACGTTGTTGTTGTTAGGAAGTCTTGAATGAAATAAAGAACCTAGCATCATATTCCGCACAAACGTATTTCACTCGTTAGGCGGCAGCATGGGACTGTATCGAAGGCCCTCCGTGGAATGGAGACCGCGGAGCGCTGGAATGTTGGATAAAAAGAGATCGGAAAGGCTTCGCCGCCTGTGGTGGACGAAGGGAGGACCTGCAGGAGCCTGTGGGGTCAGCCGGTTTTTTCTGAGGCGAGCCCGCGTGTTGCTATCTGGGGGCAGAGTTCGAGCGCGGCTATTTCAGGTCGCTGTCGGCGCCTAATCTACGACGGACCAAAGGGCAGCCGGGCGGCGGCGAACAGAGGCAACGTGGAGGCGAGTGAGAACCGCTGCCGGCTTCTGCTCCCAACACCGGCCACACGCCACGCAGGTTTCTTCACTCCGAACACCTGAGCAGGTGTGGGGGGCAGCTGCTGTTCAGTGTGGCCCGCAGGTGGCTCTGCCCACACCGGCGAGCACCAAAGAGATACAGGAACGCAGTGGCACGTCACTCAGCGCTCCTTGCGGCAACACTATACATCTACAGCTACATGATTACTCTGCAATTCACATTTAAGTGCTTGGCAGAGGGTTCATCGAACCACAATCATTCTATTCTCTACCATTCCACTCCCGAACAGCGTGCGGGAAAAACGAACACCTAAATCTTTCTGCTAGAGCTCTGATTTCTCTTATTTTATTTTCATGATCACTCCTACCTATGTTGGTTGGACTCAACAAAATATTTTCGCATTCGGAAGAGAAAGTTGGTGACTGAAGTTTCGTAAATCTCGACGCCTGATTTCTCTTATTTTATTTTGATGATCATTCCTACCTATGTAGGTTGGACTCAACAAAATATTTTCGCATTCGGAAGAGAAAGTTTGTGACTGAAGTTTCGTAAATCTCGCCGCAACGAAAAACTTCTTTGCTTTAATGACTTCCATCCCAACTCGCATTCATATCTGCCACACTCTCTCCCCTATTACGTGTTAATACAAAACGAGCGGGCCCTTTTTTGCACCCTTTCGATGTCCTCCGTCAATCCACCTGGTAAGGATCCCACACCGCACAGCACTATTCTAACAGAGGACGAACGAGTGTAGTGTAAGCTGTCTCTTTAGTGGACTTGTTGCACCTTCTAAGTGTCCTGCCAATGAAACGCAACCTTTGGCTCGCCTTCCCCACGTTATTATCTATGTGGTCTTTCCAACTGAAGTCGTTCGTAATTTTTACACCCAGGTACTTAGTTGAATTGATAGCCTTGAGAATTGTACTATTTATCGAGTAATCGAATTCCAACGGATTTCTTTTGGAACTCATGTGGATCACCTCACACTTTTCGTTATTTAGCGTCAACTTCCACTCGCCACACCTTACAGAAATCTTTCCTAAATCGCTTTGCTACTGATACTGGTCTTCGGATGCCTTAGTAGATGGTAAATTACAGCATCATCTGCGAACAACATAAGAGAACTGCTCAGATTGTCACCCAGGTCATTTATATAGATCAGGAACAGCAGAGGTCGCAGGACGCTTCCCTGGGGAACACCTGATATCACTTCAGTTTTGCTCTATGATTTGCCGTCTATTACTAAGAACTGCGACCTTCCTGATAGGAAATCACGAATCCAGTAGCACAACAGACCACACCCCATAGGCCCGGAGCTTGATTAGAAGTCGCTTGTGAGGAACGGTGTCAAAAGCTTTCCGGAAATCTAGAAATACGGAATCAACTTGACATCCCCTGTCGATAGCGGCCATTACTTTGTGCGAATAAAGAGCTATCTGCGTTGCACAGAAACGATGTTTTCTGAAACCATGCTGATTACGTGTCAATAGATGTTCCCTTTGAGGTGATTCATAATGTTTGAATACAGTATCTGCTCCAAAACCCTACTGCAAACCGATGTCTATGATATAGGTCTGTAGTTCGATGGATTACTCCTACTACCCTTCTTAAACACTCGTGCGACCTCTGCAATTTTCCTATCTGTAGGTACAGATCTATCGGTGAGTGAGCGGTTCTATATGATTGCTAAGTAGGATACTAGTAGCTGCTATATTTTGTGTAGTCATTCTGCTGCTGTTCTGAATGAGAGAGATTTGCAGTTTGGTTTCTCTTCATAATCTTACCTGTGTATGAATGTATAAATGCATGCATATATCTGGAAAAAAAAGACTGAACGTTGGTATAAATATATTTCCATGTGTTCTGTAACTATGCTGTATTTTGTTTACAGGGCTCGACAAAAATATATGGTGTTTATAAGTTATAAAAAATAACCTATAGTTGTGAAAAGGGTACATAACCTGCAGAAATGTTTGATACAGCTTTGAATGCCGTATACCTTCACGATTCATTCCCGCCTAACGTTGTTAGTTCCCGACGTTCCCGCTAGGTGGCATATGCGAATGAGTTATGCCAGTAGTTATTATGGAGTCGTGTAACTGCGGTGCATGTTCAGTGTTGTTTATGGTTTCATGAATACAAATGCACTAATACAGTTCAGAGACAATGCAGGACTAAATATCGCAGGCCGTCGCCTCAAATGCAGACTTATTAATTGGTACAATCGTTTCACCGAAAACTGGCTGTATCACATAGAATGTCCAGCTCAGGAGCGGCCAACAGTCCCCTTGCAACAACTGAGCAAGTACAACACTCTCACATGCATACTATGAGTAAATCAGTGAGAAGTGCCAGCATAGAACTGATGCGTAGTGTTACAGCATAACAAGTGGTATGGAAACGCCTGTCATTCAAAACCTACGAACTGAAACAGTTGAAAGCTTTAAGAGAAAGTCACAAGGTTGGCGGGTTTGTGGTATTGAAGGGACCAGACTACTAGGGCCATTGGTCCCTTTTTCAACGAACTTTAAACACCCACAAAGAATAAAAAACGATGGTGATGACAAGAGACGACACATGACAAAGACACAGCCAGAGACCAGAAAAAAAAGAATTAAAATCACACCGAGTGTTACAGTGGTTGGCCGACCATAGAAACAAAAAAGGAAAAGCCAACCACGAAGAAACCCACTAAAAACCCCAGTCAGAAACAGTAGGCCAAAGGCTAGGCTCAACACAAAAAGGACTAACAATTAGATCAACCGTTAAAACCCACCTGCACGAGTAAAACTCAAAACTAAATCTAAGGTCACAAGGGAAAACGAGCTGAGATTTGTGTATGGATGTTTAGCAAGATGCAGATGAAAATAATTTCCAAAATAAAACTGTCCATACCTGAAGTAAAGTGAGAATGCGATAATGGATAATACAAGCAGTTTCAATTGCCACCATACATCATGAATTCGTTTGAGATTTGGCAGGAAACCTATTACAGATGAGACATTTGTTGTGTTACAAACGGCACCCATGTAAAATATTTGCGAATAAAACTTATGAATACCCCGTATGTAAACATAAAAAAATATTACCGTGCTTAATAGAGTGTAGGAGACCAACTGAGATTTAAGACAGCTTTCAGTCGTCCCAGGAAGGATGAAAACATATCCTGCATGAATGAGGTTTTCCACTCTGCAGCGGAGTGTGCACTGATACACTACTGGCCATTAAAATTGCTACACAACTAAGATGACGCTACAGACGCGAAATTTAACCGATAGGAAGAAGCTGCTATGATATGCAAATGATTAGCTATTCAGAGCATTCACGCAAGGTTGGCGCCAGTCGCGACAGCTACAACGTGCTGACAAGAGGAAAGTTTCCAACTGATTTCTCTTACACAAAAGCAGTTGACGGGCGTTGCCTGGTGAACCATTGTGATGCCTCGTGTAAGGAGGAGAAATGCGTACCATCACGTTTCCGACTTTGATAAAGGTCTGATTGTAGCCTATCGCGATTGCCGTTTATCGTATCGCGTCATTGCTGTCGCATTGGTCGAGATCTAATGGCTGTTCACAGAATATGGAATCGCTGGGTGCAGGAGGGTAATACGGAACGCCGTGCTGGATCCCAAAGGCCTCGTATCACTAGCAGTCGAGATGACAGGCATCTTATCCGCATGGCTGCAACGGATCGTGCAGCCACGACTCGATCCCTGAGTCAACAGATGGGGACGTTTGCAAGACAACAACCATGTGCATGAACAGTTCGACGACGTTTGCAGCAGCATGGACTATCAGCTCGGAGACCATGGCTGCGGTTACCCTTGACGCTGCAGCACAGACAGGAGCGCCTGCGATCGTGTACTCAACGACGAAGCTCGGTGCATAAATCCAGGTTCTGTTTACAGTATCATGATGGTCGCATCCGTGTTTGGCGACATCGCAGTGAACGCACATTGGAAGTGTGTATTCGTCATCGCCTTACTGGCGTATTGCCTGGCTTGATGGTATGGGGTGCCATTGGTTACACGACTGTCAACTCTTGTTCGCATTGACGGTAGTTTGAACAGTGGACGTTACATTTCAGATGTGTTACGACCCGTGGCTCTACCCTTCATTCCATCCCTGCGAAACCCTACATTTCAGCAGGATAATGCACGACCGCATGTTGCAGGTCCTCTACGGGACTTTCTGGGTAGAGAAAATGTTCGACTGCTGCCCTGGCCAGCACATTCACTGTGGTATCGTGTGGAAGCCGCATGGGCAACTGTACCTCTACACGCCGTCCAAGCTATGTTTGACTCAATGCCCAGGCGTATCAAAGCCGTTATTAGTGATTTCTCAGGATCTATGCACCCAAATTGCGTGAAAATGTAATGACATGTCAGTTCTAGTATAATATATTTGTTCAATGAATACCCGTTTATCATCTGCATTTCTTCTTGGTGTAGCAGTTTTAATGGCCAGTAGTGTATGAAACTTCCTGGCAGATTAAAACTGTGTGCCGGACCAAGACTCGAACTCGGGACCTTTGCCTTTCGTGGCAAGTGCTCTACCACCTGAGTGCTAGTTCTGCAAGGTTCGCAGGAGAGCTTCTGTGAAATTTGGAGGGTAGGAGACGAGATACTGGCAGAAGGAAAGCTGTGAGAACGGGGCGTTAGTCGTGCTTGGGTAGCTCAGATGGTAGAGCACTTTCCCGCGAAAGCCAAAAGGTCCCGAGTTCGAGCCTCTGTCCGGCACACAGTTCTAATCTACCAGAAGTTTGATATCCTGCATGGTTTTCAAGGGAACTTCATATTGTTCTTCCTGCAATACAGTGCCAAGTTCAGGTAATAACGGAGGTGAACGGCTTTCTCTCCAAAGCAGACCACAAGGGCTCAATATTATTGAGAAAGGCTGCTCAGTGGAGATGTGACAGTTCATCCCCGTGGACACAAAACCAGTCCTTGACTATGCGAACTGTGTGAACAGGAGTCTTGCAACACATCGTCACCATTGAGGAACAAACTGTGCCACGAGATGCACCGTATCAGCCAAAATGGTCACATAATCCTTGGCAGTAATGTGACCTTGCAGAATGACCATGGGAGTCACGGAATACCAAATACCACAATATGGCTGCCCAATTCATCACCGAACGCCCGCCCTCAACCGAAAGTTGGAGACAGCTTGAAACAAGACTCATCCGACCAAGCGACTCTTCCACTGCGCCATAATACAGGTTTCATGGCCTCCATGTTTTTCTTTTACAGGGGCATTTGTATCAGTGAGGTTCCTGCTCGCTCTGCAATTTCGTGCTTATGCTGCTCCCTTCGTGCTGTTTTGTGCTGAGAGGTTTCTACAGTAACGCAGCGCAGGATTAGCCGAGCGGTCTCGGGCGCTGCAGTCATGGACTGTGCGGCAGGTCCCGGCGGAAGTTCGAGTCCTCCCTCGGGTATGGGTGTGTGTGTGTTTGTCCTTAGGATAATTTAGGTTAAGCCATGTGTAAGCTTAGGGACTGATGACCTTAACAGTTAAGTCCCATAAGATTTCACACACACACACACACACACACACACACACACACACACACACACACACACACACACACACACACACACACTTGAACATCTTTTTCTACAGTAAGTTTTGCACCTATCATCCTCTTATTTTTCGTCACAATCCTCTTCAATGAACGTCTGTAGGATCACTCTACAAACTTTCATCATCCGCTTTCATGTAAGGGGCATAAATCACTGGTACGGTGCCTTTAGAAACACCCAACACCTCTTATCCCAACTACTGAAGCAGCAACCACGCGTGCATCAACAATTTCCTCACGTCCAAATTCACTTAGCACCGAATTCATGCAGCCACGACTACACAGAACATTCTGATGACTGACATTTGAAACGTACTGAGGACACTGCTCAGGTGCCGTTAGTGGCAATACCGCGACGTGCAAGCTGACCAGCACCTATATTCATGACGAAGCATGCATTTCTCGCACTGTTTTCGTGTTTTTGTCCAGCCGTTATTTGTTAAATTGTGTAATAAGGCTTGTTTTATCCAAGAACTCCTTGCCGCATAAATTAAGCTATATGATATCCCGCGAATTTTATTAGAATAGAGAAGCTTGTTAGTAGGCTGTTTAGGTTTTCTTATTGGTAACGCCACGTAGCGCTCTGTATAAAAAAATCACTGGTTGTGCTGAGCGCAGTCTGTGGCTAGTTTGCATTGTTATCTGCCATTGTAGTGTTGGACTGTTGGCTGCTAACAGCGCGTAGCGTTGCGCAGTTGGAGGTGAGCCGCCAGCAGTGGTGGATGTGGGGCGAGAAATGGCGGAGTTTTGAAATTTGTAAGACTTGATATCATGAACTGATTATATATATATATATAGACTTTTGATGATATTAAGGTAAATACATTGTTCTCTATTAAAATCTTTCATTTGCTAACTATCCCTATCAGTAGTTAGTGCCTTCCGTAGTTTGAATCTCTTATTTAGCTGGCAGTAGTGGCGCTCGCTGTATTGCAGTAGCTCGAGTAACGAAGAATTTTGGTGAGTTAAGTGATTTGCGAAAGGTATAGGTTAATGTTAGTTAAAGCCATTCTTTTGTGGGGATTTTTGAAAGTCAGATTGCGTTGCACTAAAAAATATTGTGTGTCAGGGGACGTTTCAAGCTTAACAAAGGCTTGCGCCATACTTTGTAATATTTCTGAAACGTCAGGGGCATCATCTTTTATGTTTTTCTTGTAACTGAAAACTTCATTGCTGGATGGAAGATTGATGAATTACAGTTTTTTGTACGAGTAATGCAAAGTGAATGACGCAGTCTTTGACTCTTGCAACAGATGTTACTCCAATAATAGTTGGTTGCTTTCTGGAAATTTGAACTGTGCTTCCAGATTACAAAATTTGGATTACAGACAGAAAAGGCCTGTAATTTCCTGTGAGTAGACTTACTTGCTTTAAATTATAACACCAAACTGTAATATTTCTTCATATGCAATGTTAGAAGAGCAAATTACTCTATGAAACAACCTTGCTATCCTTTTATTCATAGGCAGTCATTTTGCGAAGTTTCGATCAGTAAAATGTGAAGATGATTATCAAATATTGGAATTTTTCTATATTGGATGTACCTTATGTATACAAAAGGGTGTATTAAACCACACGGGAACAGATCCTAAAATTAATTTTCTAGGCAGTGTCTTCATATTCTGAATTTCACACAGTTGGTCGTCTGGGACTAAAGTTCATGTGTGAGTTACAGTCATTGTTTCAGAACTACGAAGTGCAAAAGGAACAAAGAAACGAAATGAGAATAGGAAACGTGTCTGGGAACTTCAAACGACGCTACAGGGCATCGAAGTTATAGGGGCCGGTGCCCGCCGCTATGCCACCTGCCCCCTCCCTCCCCCCCCCCCCCCCTCCCTCATTTCCTAACCTGCAGCAGCCGTGACGTTGTACTTCACTTTGATCCTCAAGACACCTCTATCACCTCGTAATTTGACGGCGTAGTTGTGAAACATTCTGTATGAATTGTTCATATGTCATAATCAGGGGTAATTTCGCTGATAGCTGTAACTGCCTAACCTTAACGAGTCGACGTTATATCATTATTACTTGACATATTGTCTACCGCTATCCTACCACATGCCAATTTCTTTTGACAACACAAAACAAGGCAGAAGGCTGTTCAGTCTGCTTCGGTATTGTTACTGGGCTGCCTGTCTATAGTATTTTATCTCTCTGGTGATAAGCCAAGTGTACACGGAGACACTGGGTTACGAAACTCGTTTCCTGAAACCGAATTTACAAAACTAGTTTCAGAAATGGCTGTCAACACTGCGACACCAGTGCCAACTTCAGTTTCGACATTTGTGAGTACAGAAGTATCATTTTCGTCTGTGAAATGAAAATTGTGGCCGTTTCATTGGCAGTGCTGGAATTTAACATTTGCGTGACTGCACAGCAACGAAATTTTGGTAGACTACTCCAATCTACGTCAACCGCTTAAGAATATCAGAATAATTCACGGGTCTTTGCAGAGGTCAAGAAGCTATAAGGAAACAAAAACTGATGTGTGAAACATCATAATCGGAATTTAAATTCGAGAACAATTTTTTTCTTGGAAGTGAAGATTCTTATTCCTGGTCCTTCATTTCGCGCGCCAAAGTCCACAACTGCCAAATGTTTGTGAAGCCATTTGTTTGGGGAGTTTCTTAGTTTCGATTTTCGAAGAATTTTTTCGCTACATACATATTAAATTTCCAAAGTTATGTTCACTTTGTATTCTTTGGGTAGCTCCCACATTTGCGCAAATGAGATTTTAGTTAATACGGTCTCTAAAGGGTGGCTTCATATTGATCTCAGAGCATCTTCAAAATTCAGGAAGGGATTTTCATGAATTTATAGACCTAATTATTTCTTACAGAACGTATTTTGGCCGCCAGCTTGAGCATCGTCAATCCTATGTTCATATCGTTAAGGATTGTCAGGTGCAACACTGTCACACTATCGTTCGTGAAATGATTATCATTAAAGTTCCATAAGCATTTATGGATTCTGTAAACGCCCAAAACTTTTCACTTCCCTGCTCCATGTCACATTTATTGAAACGCCACCAAACGTTTAAAAAAGAAAAAACTAAAGCTACTGATAGTTTCGTTGGAATGCCCCGAAACTGAACAGTTTCACGAACCACTTTCGCTACTGCGGACCATGCATGCGCAGTCTTGCAACTTAGTTTCACAACGTAGCAACTACATGTTAACTAGGTTTCAACCGTCCTCACACAAGAGGTGTTTCTCATGGTGAAGCACGCCAAATTTGGTACTCAACGCTATTTATGAACGCTTACAAACGAGCTGGTCCATGGAACATGCTCCTCAGCGTAATTTGCACCCGCAGTGCTCTCCAGTGGCAGTTGTCGGCTATAGCTGTTCTGCAGAACCACATAGTTCCTTTACGAGAATAAGCACACACACAAAACGGCTACGTTAACTCCATTAGCGATCGTAGAATATGAGTAGAGAAAATCGCGAAGAGCATCGATGGATTGAACAATGACAAGTTACACATGAAACTTCCTGGCAGATTAAAACTGTGTGCCGGACCGAGACTCCAACTCGGGACCTTTGTCTTTCGCGGACAAGTGTTCTACCGACTGAGCTACCCAAGCACGACTCACTCCCCGTTCTCACAGCTTTAATTCAGCCGGTTTCATTCTAGAAGTTACGCATGTTTAAAAATTTGGAGTCGCGTTCCTTTGGAATCATTAAACCCGACCTAACGCATTTGCCCTTTTAGTATGGGGGAAAGCGCCTTTGAATGCAAGTGTTTGTTATAGTAATTGATACTTTTACGTTACACAAACAGTGCTTTTCTTTCACCGTGTTTAATAAACCGCACATTTCTTCCATTGCTCACAGGCTATTGGTATTGTTCTGTCATCAGTATACACTATACTTACTTCCCAAGGAGCAGCCACCGTGTAGACAATTTTGCAGTCCACGGGTCCACGTTCGCTCCACTGTTAGCAAAATCCAACAAACTCACGCCTAGATGGAGAGCCCTGTTTTTGCATAGACAGTGTTACATATTCTAGAATTAATTCTAGAATTCAGAAAACTCTTAGTTCACATTGTGCACTTCTATCTTCGTAACATACGGTGGGCAAACTAAATCAGACCTGGAAAATTTCCTTGCTCCTTTCGATAGGAAAACCAACTTACACATCTGCTCTGGGTGTCGATTACGTATCTTGGGTTGCCTATAGTAAGGCGCATGAAACATTTTCCGGGCCAATATAGTTTCCCGACTCTGTATGAGTATGTCTGTAATTTTACGATGTCCTGAAAGTTTTAATCATTGGTATATCATTAAAGAATTGTATCAAAAACGATGCCTCTTTTTAACCTTCAATGTGTCGTCGTCTTGTAATGGCGTAGATTCATAATAGACACGTTACAAAACAAAAAAGTAATCGGTACAGTGTGAAATTTCATTTAGCCATGCGGTGCGACACTTCTGTCGTTACTACTTCTTTCAGTTCAGTA